>NW_017671967.1:34496-74767 GCF_001879085.1 Nicotiana attenuata | reverse complement strand
AAACTAGTGGTCATGCCCAGCAATTAGGATGCTGGAACACCCCTGACCAGCCTGTCAGTTTGAGTTAGTGAGTTAGGACCTATTGAAGGTCGGGTTCAGACCTGGGCAGCAATTTGGATGCGGCCAGGCCATGAACTTTAACTCAACACACATAGGGGAATGGGGGTATGGGGATTTTATAGCAAGCAGTAAACATAAAAGAAAGAACATGTTTAATACAGAGTATAAACAACAAAGTAAACCAGAACATGGCAACTGTAAAGTAAACACATAGGGAAGGAGCTGAAATTAAATTGGGACATACCAGTTTTAGGAAAAACAAATAAGTAAAACATCAGTCTTGAAAAGCCAAGTTGCAAGCAAAGCAGTACAATAGTCTCAGAAGAGAGTAGAGAATTGAAAGAGTATTGTGATTGAGAGTATGCGTGTGAGAGTATGAGTATTGAACTTAGGATTCAAAATTTCAAAAGTTCGAAAGTTCAAAAGTTAAAAAGTTCTTTAAGTTCTCCCTCAAAAGTTCTGATAGGTCAATCCCCTTTTATAGTGCAGCAAACAAGTAAGAACAAGGTAAGGAAATAATATTGAAATCAATCTCCCTTTAATTAAGGGATTCTGATTTCAAACGGGTGAAAATAATTAAGGAAAGGGATTTGAAAAAAAAAATTCCAGGCAGTACAATAAAGGGTAAATACATGGGAGTTATTTAAGGCAAAAGTCTGATGGTACACGGTTTGTGTGAAATAAGGAAAGGGAATCAATCAAACAGCCAGTAAAATCAAAGTGGTAGGCTTTGTTCGAATGAACCAAGTCGAGAAAAGATAAGGATGGTTCAATTAGACAAAATCAGTAACAATCAGTCAAACCCCATTAAAAGAATTGAGAACCAATTAGTAGTTGGCATAACCTTTTTTGAAAGAAGAATTTCTCATATATAAAGCAGACAAATCAAACAAAAAGGGGTCGTCATGTTACTTAGAAAAGAGTCTAATATTGAAGGTTCAGAATCATAAGCAAAGGGAAAAACAAGTTCAGTTTGTAGACTCATGGTGAGTCTCAGAGTCCAGGGTTCCAATGCAGAACCCTAGTCCAAACACCAAATCAAACTTGCCAAAGAAAACCCCAAATCCTAGGGTTTCAAATCGAATCAGACATAGAGATGAGAAGGCAAGCCATTGAAACAGACTCAAAGGTCTGTTTCAGAGCCTCATGAGAAACAAACAAATAGGATAGCAGGTTTGAAACAACAAAGAAAGAAAGCTGATTTAAGAGCATAAAAGAGCATGTTTTAGAAAAGTCGAAACTTAAGCAAGTTCTGAGGAAAAGAGAGGTGGTGTAAACTTAAGCCACAGTAGATGAAACATGCTTAGCAAGTACACAAACAGAGTCTAGTAAAGCAAACAAAATCAAAGAACTCAACAGTAAACACATATAGTAGAAGAGTAACATAACAAGGATTAGCATGTGAGCATAGGAGTAACATATATAGTAGGAAAAGAAGAAGCAGAAGAACAACACATGCGTAGTAACAGAAAATATACGAGCATAGTATAGACAAACACACACAAAGGAAAGAACAGCAAGAATCAGAAAGATATTTTTTGAAAACCATTCAGAAACCCTAAATCGAAAAATAACAATTTTGGAAAAGAAAATTTGGGGAAAACAATTTAGAGGTCCAGTAGAACACAAACATACCATAGATCTAAGAAAATAAACAGAGAAAAACCTCGAACAACTTAGGGTTTCGGAGAAACCCTAGAAACGAGAAAGGCTTGGAAAAGTGAGACCCTGGGTCGAAGAGGTCAGGAATCAGGCTTCTCGTGCTTGAATATGCCGGAGCATGGCCGGAGAAGCCATAGGACCAAAGATCTGAGAAGATCTGAGAGAGAACCATCAAAGTAAAACTTCAAAACCTCGAAATCCCAAGGTCTAATGGTGGAGAGGGGTGAGTATAGACCATCCATGGCCTGAGAAGCCATGGATTCCGGTGAAAGTACTATGGAAAAGGGTCGGAGACAGGCTAGGGTTCCGAAGAACCTTCGAGAGAGTTTTGAGAGTGGAGAGTATTCAAGGGCGACGGACTAAACAAAATGGGGGAATAGGGTATGGTTTGGGGAATTAAAAATGGAAAGGGGAGATCGTGACCGTTGATCAGATTGATCAACGGTCTGGATTAAAGGAGGCTTGGGTCGGGTAGTTAAATGGGTTAAGGATACGAAATTGAGCTAGCTTGGTTGGGATTCAAATTGGGTCAATTAGGGGGGGTTAATGTGGCTATAATCGAAATGCAAATGGGCTGCAATTGAAACGAAATGAGGCCAAATTTTAAATAGCCAGTTTTACCCCTTTTATTTTATAAAAATAGTAAAAAATTATTTTAAAAGCAAATTAAAAGTACTGAACCAATTAATAATATATAAATATTAATTCCTACTCTTGGAAAATTCCCTCAAACAATTATAGAAATCCTATTAATCTTAAAATAGGCTAAAATTACAATTGTATGCAATTTAGCTTTTAAAAATACCAGATAAATTTGTAAAAATATAAAAAAAATTACCTTAACTATATTATGGTATAAATATGAGAATAAAATAAATTATTCACAAAAATTTATAGTTTTGGGAATAATTACTGGCTTTTGTACTGCTAAAATGGGTAATAAATTGATTTTAAAATCTTTTAAAAATTAGAAAAAAAATATCAAAACACTTGGGCATGCTTATATAGCATGTACATGTTATTTTGAAAGCATTTTGCGTATAAAATACATAGGGAAAAATTGGGTATCAACAATGTACATACTCAGTTTCTCGCTAAAATAGGGATATGCTCCTCTGTCCAACTTATGGACGACGAGCGTCAAATTATGTATGTGATTCTGTTTATGGTTTCCTTCATGATCTCTTGAGTCCATACGATGCTGCCACATGTTTTATGCCTCATACATGCTTACGTTAATTATGTTGGGGGATATAGCTCATAACTCCAGCAAGGCCTATTGAACATGTGTTGGGGGGAGATAGCCCATAACACGAGCCGAGCCTATTAATTATATATTTACCTGTTGAGGGGATATAGTCCATAATGCCAGTCAGTCATGTTATATACGCGTATATAGCTACAGTTTGTATTGTATGACTATACATGATTCTAGTTCAGATGTACAGTTACTTTATTGGGGGGATATAGCCCATAACGCCAAAAAGGTACTAGTTCAAACAATAGTTCAGTTTTAGCACAATTTAGCTTAAACTTCGGTTCAGTTCCAAATTAATTGCTAGTTCAGACTCTTATTTAGCTTTCAGCGTATATTCAGATTTCCATCTTACAGTCATACTTTAGTATGCTTTCCACTCTACATACTTTGTATATATCGTACTCACGTCCCTTCCGGGATGTTGCGTTTCATGCCCTGCAGGTATGGATAGATCATCGCTGGAGCCACATCAGTAGGCCATCCACCAACTAGGGGTGGATGTTCGGTACTTTGGTATGGTATTTATAAAGTACAGTTCGGTACTTTGGTATTCGATATATCAATTATGGATAACAAATACCGTACCAATGTAGTTTGATTTCGACTCTGAATTTTTGTAACTCTAAGGATCTCTCTTTGATATTCATAAAATGTAGGACTAATTGGGACCAATTCTGTATTCTATTGACTCTCTCTTTAACATATGTCAGAACAGGATTCATCCAGTCCTTGCTTCCATCAGACAACTTCATTTCCTTTTAAAATGTTCTCTTTAGTCCTTGATTTAAAAAATAAAAAATAAAAGAGAAACCCCTTCTGCTCCCTTATCTATACATATATAAAAACCCTTTGAGTAGTTCCTCCAATTCCAAACAAATTCATCAACCACGTCATTGTTCTTTCTTTCTTTTTCTCAACCTCAAAAGAAATCCAACAAATTAACAAGAAGAAGGAACCAAGAAAGTGATGTATAATAACATGGAAGAAAAAACTGGCATAACAAGAAGCACAAGTCGTCCATCATCATGTTCAGCACTAGGGATGGACAAGAATTCACAAATAATATCCAAAGTGAAGCCCCAAACAGTGGCAAAATTAGCTCTTACAACACGAAGTACGTCACCTCTAAAAATAAATATAAAGTACGGCACAAATTTTATATGATAAAGATTGAAAGTGAACCAGAACATAAACCTAGGTTGTGGCATTGGGCTTAGTCTTGTTGGGGTACTAGCTAGGGGTAACAAAGTTGAAATTTTGGGCTGGGATTTGTTAACTTGGGCGTGGCAATAAGGGAATGTTCCTTAAATAATTCGGTATTTCGGTATACCAAAATATCAAAACCTCAATACTGAGGATCGAACCAAAATACCAAAAAAACTGAAAAATCGATAGCGAAGTAGTACCGAAAAATCGAATATACATCGAAATACCAAATTAATTCGGTTCGGTTCGGAATTCGATCTTTCGGATTGTATGCCCGCCCCTACCACCAGCTGTTGGAGTCACTTGGCTTACTTCCAGAGTTATGTGTATAGTCAGCTTGTTTGGGTACGGTGAGGCCCTGTCCCATCCAGTACTTGTTCAGTTCAGCACTCCTAGAGACCTGTAGATATGCACCTGTGCAGTTAATATATTTTTATATGTCAGCTTATGTTAGCCTTGTCGACTTTCCAGATTGTACAGTTCTTATCAACTATGCTTATGCTTGTTTAGTTTATCAGTTTATATTCTTTATTAGTAGATTATCAGCAAGTTTAGTGACGATCGGCACTTAGTGTTGGTTATCCGTCACGGTGCTAGGCTGGATCGTGACACAAGAATTAAAGGTAAGTCCTACAAAGTGATGGTTAGACCGACTATGTTGTGTGTTGTGCTATTAGCCAGTCAAAAATTATCATGTCCAAAAGATGAAAGTAGCGAAGACGAGGATGCTGAGATGGATGTGTGGGCATACAAGCATAGACATGGTTAGGAATGAAAATATTCGGGATAAGGTAGGTGTGGCCTCCGTCGTGAACAAGATACGGGAAGCGAGATTAAGATAGCTCAGGCATATGAAGATGAGATGTATGGATGTTCCAATGAGGAGGTGTGAAAGACTGGCGATAATGGTTTTGAGGAGAGGTAGGCTCATCTTCAGCTCACTGAGGACATGATCCTTGATGACTGTGAAGGACAAGGATCGGGGTTGAAGGCTAGTAGGCGGTTGAGCGTCTTTCCTTTCATTCCAGTAATAGTAGTGTTATTCTAGTATTTCATATTCTTAGAATTCTATTACTACCTGATGTTGCTTATATTTTGTTTTTTTCTACTATCTTGTTGTTGTTACTGCCTTTCTGACTTTTATACTACTACGTTTATTCTATATACTATTGTGATTTTGTATGCTTGCTTTGAGTTGAGTGTATCGAAAATACCCTCTCTATTTACACAAGGTAGAGGTAAGACTACATACTCACTACCCTCTGCAGATCGCACTTGTGAGATTACATTGGTTTATTGTTGTTGTATAGTTTAAGGACAAATTTAACCTTTCCCTTATTAAAAAGGACACTCTTGTGCTTCTAGAGTTGGTCAATAAGGTAAAAAGACCTCTCTTAGTAGTTCCGGTCAAATCTACGTTTGTCGTTACAAAAATGAAGGTAAAAGGCCAAAATTGTCCCTATACTATCGAAAATTAGTCACGTTTATACTCGTTTCTACTTTCGGTCCAAATATACGCCTACCGTTAGTAAAGTATACAAAATCATTCCTAACCCCAACAAATTTCCAAAGTGGCAGTAGGACCCCTCACTTAATGTGCCAACTGGGCAAATACCAACCCGAATTGTAGAGACCCATGCTCACCCATGCCCATTTCTTTGACCCCTCCCTTCCCGTTTACCCTACAACAACAACAACAACTACCCAGTATAGTCCCACAAAGTGGAGTTTGGGGAGGGTAACACGTACAAAGGCCTTACCCCTACCCGAAAGGGCAGAGAGGCTGTTTTCGATCGACCCTCGGCTCAGGAAAGAAAAGGAAAAGGAAAAAGAAAAACAAAAAAGCATTAGTGACTCCAGCAGAAATCGCATAAATAATTATCTAAACATAAAACCATAAATTAAATGGCATGCAATAATATCGACCAGTAACTACCATAAGGTGGCACGATACAATACGCAAGTCATCTATGGAGAGCCCTACCAAACCCCACCTAGCCCCGGGAATGAAGTACAAAAAGTTCCCGTTTACCCTCTTATTGTGAAAAGTTGAAGATCAGAAAAATGAATAAACAGAAGAAAAGAAATCAAAACCTAAAAGTATCTCAGATTTGTAAACATGAACATAAGGAACTTGAGGATTTATATATCTAATGATGAACCATATAAAAGTTGTAGCCACAGCCTTCCCAACCCCTTGCCGGCTGCCGCCTGCACCTTCATTAAAACACCAATCCACCACCTTCTTTCACCAAAGCCACCACAAATTTTATACCTGATCATCACTTCACTTCATTCCACCATAAAAAAAGTGTTATTGCCCACTGCCCTTATTCACCATCTCCAATGGAGACCCACCATGAAATACAATCAAAACCCACCGCTTTCACCACTATTATAGCTGCTATCAAAAATCACCATAATCTATGGAACAAAAGGACTACGGTAGACTGTAAATTGCAGATAAATTTCTAATAGATGTTGGAACAGAAAAGAGGGGTGAGATTATGCTGAAACAGAAAAGAAAAAGAATGAGAAAAATAACATAAATGGGGATGGAGTCATCCGAGTTTTTTCACTCTCCAGAGGGATTTTTCGGTGGTCGGCATTCTCAAATATTTTCTCAACTAGAAGTTAACACTATTGCCAAGATCCTGTAATCAAGAATCACAAAAGAAAAAGTCAAATATTCCCACCGAACTTTTTGTACATAAGATAAGAAACCAAAAAACCATGGTTATGTTATCATCGGCCATAATTTCCCAGCTCCAAAATGAAAGAGGATAAAAAGAAGAATAAACAAAGGAAGAACAAGAACTGGAAAAGAAGAACTGAGGATAAAGTAGAAAAGTTGTCTTTCAATTAAGAGGGAGAGAGAGAGAGGTGGAACCATAAAGTAGTTGGATAGTTGGGTCAAAAAAAATGAGATTCGGGTTAGTATTTGCCCAGTTGGCACATTAAGTGAGGGGTCCTACTGCCACGTTGGAAATCTGTTAGGGTTAGGCACGATTTGGTATACTTTACTAATGGCAGGCGTATATTTAGACCGAAAGTAGAAACAGATATGAACGTGACTAATTTTTCGGTGGAAAATTACCAGCTATGTCCATTTATAAGTAGCTCATTACATAAATTGGCCAATTGATAAAATATTACTAATATTAGCTAAATTAGCCAATTAGCTATTTATAGCAAAAAAATATCAAATTTTTGCTTCGTTTTGAGTGGGTGTTATTAGAATAGATTGGGCACAACTTAAGGAGCTTGAATCTCAGTTTTGGGATGATTTGGTGAAGTTTTGAGGTGGTTTGAATTGAAAATTCGAAGTAAAAGCTGAACATGAAAAAAAAGATATGTGTATCACATTGTGTATCACATATGTATCATATTTGTATCAATGGTGTATCACATGTATATCCATGTATCCCTGTGTGTGTGATACATGTTTGATACATGTGCCGCAGAAGACTTTTTTGAACTCGATTTAATTACGAATGTTGATACAAAACCAGTCCAAATCACCTCCAATCTTCCTCAAATTTTGTATATTGACTTATCTATATACTTTCAATGAATTTCAACTATACCCATTGAAAAAGTTCCTTTTTTGTTTTGATTTTTGGAATATTTTATAGATTTTTGTATTTCATCACCTTATTTGCTACTCCGTCCATGAAATTTCCTTTCCGTCTTGTATCTAATGTTGCTAATCACGCTTAAAAATATGGAATGTGATTTTTGCATGTGATTCTTTGAGAGAAAGAACACTATTATTTGGTTTTTCAATTTTTGTTGGCTAGTTTTGGTAAGTCTATAACTAATGGCTACAAATTAGTAAGTTGAGATTTATTTTGGACATTTGTGTAAGTTTCCCTTTTTCGATTATATAGGGACAATTTTGGCCTTTTACCTTCATTTTTGTAACGACAAACGTCGATTTGACCGGAACTACTAAGAGAGGTAAAATTGAATCATTTCTCAAAGTTCATGGTCAATTTGAAACTTTTTCCCTATATATTAGGGTATAAAAGTTCAAATGTAACCCGCCTAGGAATTGGTGGGAAAAATAGAAAAGACGATAGAGAGAAATATGCCGGTGGCAAGGCCTGAGTCATCGGATTCTAGAGTTATTGCTCATGTCGACATGGATTGCTTCTATGTTCAAGGTTCTCATTTTTCTCTTTCCCATACCTGAAAATTTTGGGATTTTCATCACATTTGATTAATTTGTACTGATAGTAGGGCATAAGCAGACTTGACACTGTAAATAGATTCTCTTAATTTCCCTTTTAAAAATTAACAATTATTTCCATTCCTTTTTTTTTCTTACTGGAATCATCTATGGAATTTTAATGAAAAGCTACAACACAGAAAGTTGAATTTTCACATGTGAAAGCGTTCAAAAGACCCCGTGGTCAGCATTTTCAATTAGGGTTATATAATGGTCTGATTATTGGTGTATGTAAGCATTACAATCTTCATATTGAGAATTTAATTTAGAATTCTGATATATCTCTGTATTGAACAGTGTTCTTTCTGTACTGATCATGAGATAGTGATGTCACCATCTTTTATTAATAATAGTGATGTTACCATCTTTTTCTTGTGTATTTATCTTTAGCTTTTTTCAATTTTGTTATGCCATGATATCATCTCTATAGTCTGGCTAACTGGTAACACTGTGTGTAGTGGAGCAGCGAAAGCAACCAAGTCTAAGAGGTCAACCCGCTGCTGTTGTACAGTACAATTCTTGGCAAGGTGGGGGGCTGATCGCTGTCAGTTATGAGGCTCGTAAATTTGGGGTGAAGCGGTGAGTGTGTGTAGCGTTGGCTGTATGAGTAGTTAAATAGTTATTCTTGGAGAACTACTGATACTCATCAAAGTGTTTGAGCACTGAAATATTTACATGTTTAAGCTCAATGCGAGGTGATGAAGCAAAGGAAGTTTGTCCGGAGATTCATCTTGTTCAAGTCCCAGTTGCCCGTGGTAAAGCTGACCTAAATTCTTACAGGAATGCAGGCTCAGAGGTCTATTGATACTGAAAGCTATCCTTGTGCTTTAAGAACGAAAAATGTGTGCTGATAATCATACCATTACATAATTTCAGGTTGTCGCCATACTCTCAAGAAGAGGCCGATGTGAGCGTGCTTCAATTGATGAAGTGTATTTGGATCTCACTATAGCTGCTGAAGCAATGTTGGCAGATAATCCTCCTGAGTGTCTGGAAACAATCAGTGAAGAAGCAGTGAAATCACATGTTTTGGGTCTTGAGGTAGTAGATGTCACTTAAAGCAGCAGCTTTTTTTTGTTTGTTTTTCCTCCTAACTGCAAGAAACTTTGGTGCGATCAAGTAATGGCATTCAAGAGCAATATTAGTTTAATAGCATGCACGAGCAACATTAGTTTAGGGTATTGAAGTTGGATTTCGTCTAGAAGGTTGTTTCAGGCTCCGATAAATCAGCAGAGCATTTCATTCATCAATGAAGGCCTATTTTCTCATTTCAAGTAATGAAATGCTAGAACAGAAAGTAAACTCTATAATGTTATGAAATGATACTACTGGAGATAAGAAAATACATATGGCATGCCTGCATAATATGATGTGACTTCTGCAAAATAATGTTGCAAATTTTTTCGTATTGGCCTTTCTTATACGTTTTTGCTTTTTTCTGTATTACTTATATTTTTATATTTTATCCATATCCCTCATGTTCTGCTGATATCTGCTAACTTAGTTCCTGCACAGGTTGGTACCGATCCCAGAGAGAATGTCAGACATTGGCTCACCAGAAGTGACGCTAGTCACCGTGATAAGTTGTTAGCCTGTGGAGCCCTTATTGTTGCAGAACTTCGGCTGCAAGTATTAGAAGAGACTGAATTCACTTGTTCTGCAGGCATTGCTCATAATAAGGTGGAAATATTTAATATTTTGTAACAATAATAAGGTGGATATAGTTCTCTGTTTAAATGAAAAATGCATCAATTTATATTTGATGATTTATCTTGGAAGAAGGTTTTTAGTAACTTGAGTATGAAATTGTGAGCAGATGCTGGCCAAACTAGCAAGTGGAATGAATAAACCTGCTCAGCAAACTTTGGTGCCTTTCTCATCCATCAGCAAATTACTCGAAACTCTGCCTATAAAGAAAATGTAGGGGTTTGCACAGAAATCCTCTCTTGACACCTTATTACCATCTTTTGAATAGTTAATAGTACGCTGGCTGCTTAATTATGTCTTACTTTTATTGAGGTTGAATTCTTTTCTTTTTAATTTCGGTCTTTTCCATTGACTGCTCTACAGTGTCGCACATGGTTTCCATAATGTAAATGATATATATTGGCTTGTTTATTCTTCTAAATACTTTTTTTTAAACATGGCTTGGTATACAATTTGTTCGCAGGAAACAGCTTGGAGGAAAACTTGGAACTTCTTTGCAAATTGACTTAGGTGTGAACACTGTTGGGGATCTGCTCCAGTTTTCAGAAGAGAAGCTACAAGAGTATTATGGAATAAATACTGGGTGATAATCTACTCGCAGTCTCAGATGTGTTAGTTTTCGTAAATCTTTGGTCTGTCTATCATTGCCCATGTTGGGGCTGATTCCTTTTTAAAGGCAAGAAGACCACTAGTTGAGTTAAAAATGTGAATTAAAATAAAGAATGAAAATAAGGAATTTGATGACCAAACTGTCTCAAGATAGCTCAACTCACTACAGTTTAGGAATTATTCCCATACTTCTAATTTAGGTGGAATTATCCATATCTAAGTCTTATAGGGACGTTTGGATTAGCTAAAAAGTTGGTCAACTTGGTGTATGTTGTTCGCTGATGATATAGTTCTGATTGATGAAACGCGAGGCGGCGTTAATGGGAGACTGGAGGTATGGAGGCAGACTCTAGAGTCTAAAGGTTTCAAGTTGAGTAGGACTAAGACAGAATATGTGGAATGTAAGTTCAGCAATGTGACGGGGGAAGCGGATGTGGAAGTTAGGCTTGACTCACAGGTCATCCCCAAGAGAGAAAGTTTTAAGTACTTAGGGTCAATTATCCAAGGAGACGGGGAGATCGATGGGGATGTTACGCACCGTATAGGAGTGGGGTGGATGAAATGGAGGTTTGCGTCTGAGTCCTGTGTGACAAGAATGTGCCACCGAAACTCAAAGGTAAGTTTTATAAAGCGGTGGTTAGACCGGCCATGTTGTATGGAGCTGAGTGTTGGCCAGTCAAGAATTCACATATCCAGAAAATGAAAGTAGCAGAAATGAGGATGTTGAGATGGATGTGTGGGCACACTAGGCTGGATAAGATTCGGAGTGAAGATATTCGGGAGAGGGTGGGCGTGGCTCCCGTGGACGATAAGATGCGGGAAGCACGGCTTAGATGGTTCGGACACGTGTGGAGGAGGAGCCTAGATGCACCGGTTAGGAGGTGTGAGCGGTTGACTTTGGCAGGTACGAGAAGAGGCAGAGGGCGGCCTAGGAAGTATTGGGGCGAGGTGATCAGGCAGGACATGGCACGACTTCAGATTTCCGATGACATGACTTTTGGTAGGAACATGTGGAGGTCGAGCATTAGGATGGTAGGCTAGGGGGTAGTCGAGAGTTCTTCCCTCTTTGTACCAGGTAGTCTGTTAGAGTTTCGGTAGGTTTGTTAGCGCTCTTTGTTGTATTCACATTGGTGTTTTGCATAATTTTGTGTTATTGTCCTTTCACTTATTTGTTGTGGTTATTTTCTTTCTGGTATCTTTTATTGTTACATGTCTTTTCGCTTATTTCTTTTCTGATATTATTGCCTTTCCTGTTGAGCCGAGAGTCTCCTGGAAACAGCCTCTCTGCCCTTTTCGGGGTAGGGGTAAGGTCTGCGTACACTCTACTCTCCCCATACCCCACTAGTGGGATTTTACTGGGTATGTTGTTGTTGTTGTTGAAACGCCAGTGTACTGATAACCTTGATTTTGCTTTTCCCAATTAAAATCATCATTTTTTCTGTTGCTTCTTCTTGTGTTCTGCTTCTGAGCTGATATATATATATGCGTACTTCAGTTTTACAATTTTTTTTATACTGTTTTTATAAAATTGTTTGATGTGCATAGACAAAGAGCAGAACACTTGGTTGCAGTTTTGTAATCAGATTGGTCAATTATGTTTATCCTAAAAGTTTCTTGTTTTTTTCAATAAGGTTCTTTTTATATCTTGATAGACACTAGTGAAGTTGATTGAAAATCATTCTAAAAATTTCATTTCTCGATAACCTAATTCAACCGCTCGAAATTAGAATTTATTGAGTGACCACATATTTGGCATGTTTAATAAGATAAGAAAAATGATTAGAGTAATACATAAAGTTCTAAATAAAATCCGATGGCATGTCAAAGAAATTGATTCTATCATTAACAAGTTGAACAAGGTTGAGATTAAATATTAAATAAAAGAAAAAGAAAAGATGCAAATGCACATTAACAAATTGACAATTAACTATTATTTTGTATGTTAATCAGTTGAGGAAATTAACTGTATTTCGTTATGGTGTTTTCCTGTTATACAAAAAATTAGCTTTTGGTAAGCATTTGAAGTTGAAATTATACGCTACTCCCTCCAGCCCAATGAGAATGCCACTATTATTATTTGGAGAATCAAACTATTTTTCCTTGAATATAATTTTCAGAACATCTTAAAAACATTTTTAACTATAAAAATCATGTTACCTAGGTTTTGCTGTACTTTTTTAAATATGTGAAAAGTTTCTGAATATTAAGAAATGAATGATTTTTTAATGTAGTTCATTAAATATTTAATTTTTTCAAAAATATTAAGAAATGAATGGCCTAATTTACTAGATAAGTTGATTGACGCTTGTACTTCGAACCCTGCAATTCTTCTTGGATGGACTTGGATGGAGAGAGTGCCAAGTAATAAGCTCGCATAACCTAAAATTAACTTTAAGTCAATTTTGTATTCAATGATATATTCCACCAACGTGACCTTTCAATATTTAGTTTATGATTGATCAACTTAAAATTTTTCCCTTACAATTGCTTAACTTAAGTTTGTTGTCCACTGACAACACCTTTGGTTCTTGAGATTTAATACTTTAATTTTTAGTCTTATCAGATAGCCCCTCTGTGACCTACTGACTTTGTTGTGCTTAACTTGTACAGTTCCTGGTTATGGAATACAGCCAGGGGCATTAGTGGGGAAGAGGTCAAGGAACGCCTTCTTCCCAACAGTCATGGTTCGGGAAAGACATTCCCTGGACCTCGAGCTCTTAAAACTGTTGCTTCTGTAAGTTTAACTTTTTCCCAAACTGAACATCCATCTTCTGCATGATCACTGATCTATCTTACTCTTATCAGTTAGAAATAACTGATTTTAGGAAAAATAGAAGCAACGATGTTCTGATTTTTACTTTGTGTACATTTACATTGGAATTTTGTTTTGAGTTACTAAATGTTTCATCTACCAATTGTAATTGGACCTACTCTACCTTATTGATTTGTTTCTAGGTTGAAAAGTGGCTCAGTGAACTCTGCGAAGAACTTAGTGAGCGTCTTCAGTCTGATCTAGAACAGAATAAGCGGATTGCACATACTCTTACTCTACATGCTCAAGCACACAAGGTTGGCTTTTCTTGTCATATCTCCAGCATGATGACATGACTATTTGCAAGTTCCCTAGCAATTTAGAGTTTCCTGAACTTGCATACTTGAATATGTGCTATGCGCAGTCAAATGACGCAGATTCGTTCAAGAAATTTCCATCAAAGTCATGTCCACTAAGGTATGGGACTGCCAAGATTAAGGAAGATGCCCTCAGCCTGTTTCAAGCAGGATTGCGTGAATATCTTGGCCAGTACAATTTGAAGACTTCAGGAAATCAAAACTGTGGGTGGGGAATAACTGGTCTTTCTGTTTCAGCCAGTAAAATAGTAGCCATACCATCTGTAAGTTCTAAGTTGCTAGTAACAATATGTACTTCTTTCATCCTTTTCCATTCATATTTATCCAATGTCCAAATCTCCATGGAATAAATTCCTGTCTGAAACAACATAAACCTCTGAGATGAGTAAACCGAAGTACCGAAATAACAAATGGAAGCTCATAAAGATGGCTTTTGTTTCTCTTAATGATATATGAGAAAGTCCATTACCCTGTTACCTTGTTGTTGCAATTGTTTGTTGCTTTATTTTCGCTGTTCCTTGAGCCGAGGTCTACCGGAAACCTCTCTATCTTCACAAGGTAGGGATAAGATCTGCGTAGACATTACCCTCCCAAAACCCCACTTGTGGGATTATACTGGGTTTGTTGTTGTTGTAATGATATATGAGAAAGGGATTGCACTACTACTATTAATACTTGATATGATAAATTCCTTTTCATGATTGCTTCTTTCAGGTTACAGTTTGGATATAATCAGTAAATGGCTTAATTCTTATTAAAGTTTATTTTGTGATGCTTTTCACTCTCTAATTGCTTATCCCGAACTCCATGACTCCATCCAAATTAAATTTGTTTGTTGTTGATCGCATTTTTGCTACTTGTCTCGTAGGTTCTTAACAGGTCTCTATTTCAGAAAGGAATTATTTTTTAATTAATGAACTTGGTCAAATGACTTTCCCTGCATAATGGCAGCATTGTCGCTGCTGACAGAATTCCTGTTGCGGTGTATATGCCTCAGGCGGTTTTTCCCAAATCTGGTTTACGTATATTAGTAACATTAAGCTGCTTAACTTTGTGGCAAGTGAACATGAAACTCTACTCTAACTCAAAGCAGCCTCTTCAGATTTACCATATGTTCTATTTTCATTGATTATTTCTCAGTTTGAAATATGTTCAGGTTCTTGAAGCAACTATGGTGTGAAATTGCACAGTTATTAAAACATAACCTTGAACAAATGAATATCCACGGAATGAGTAATATCCTCTGTGCTAGATCTTCCTTTAAGGTGAACTATATTACGTGTATTCGCCGAGTTACCTATAAATTTTTGTTGTGTGGAAGCAAAGATAAACAAAAAGGTAATCTCAGATTAAAGTCTATAGGGATCGAATAAACAAGAGGAAGTGCCATGAGATCTGTTTATGGTGAATTTTAATCCTAAATAAACGTCCAAATGACAAAAGGAGTTTACTCAATTTGAGGTTATTTGAAGAGGAAAGGATGAAAAACTTAATTTCTCTGTTGCTAAATAAGGTAGTTTAAGTAGGTCAAGTGCAGCTGAATGGAGCTACTAATTAAGAGCTCCAACTTTGCTGTTATTTGACAGTTCAATTAAGAAGCTTGGACCCATGAAAGTGAATCGTATTAAAAAAAATTGAAATGTTTTACGGAAATCTTACTTGAGTATAAGGTTTCTTGTTGTTTCGTTTTAACTGAGACTTCTTTTTCAATATGTTTCTTGGTTGATTTTTTTGAATGGGAGCCTTAGAGAAACGGTAAAGTTGTCTCCGTGTGACTTATAGGTCGCGGGGTCGGGCCGTGGAATCGGCCACTAATGCTTCATTAGATTAGGCTGCCTACATCACACCTCTTGAGATGCGGCCCTTCCCCCGACCCTGCGTGAATGCGGGATGCTTCGTGCTCCGGTTGATTTTTACATCTAGCATATGCTTAGTGTCATGGTATTAAATTCTCCTATTTAATTCTGTTGGCAGGGTACACGGTCTATCATGAATTATTTTCAAAACCAAGAGGAAACTTACCCTCAAGTAAAACTATCCAGCGAAAAGCTTTTCCAAGATGCTCTACTTTTGTCCCCTTCAGGTTGTATGCCCCTATGCTAGTTATCATCTGTATTTGTCTTTTGGTATTCTTTTGTTAATTGATTGTCTTACCTTTTGGAATTGAATTTACAGAGAACTGTCTAGGAAGTGGAGGTCATCCAACTTTGCAGTCAACAGAAGGAATAGCACGACATGAGGAAGATAAAGAGACTAAACATTGCGTAGAGGAAGAGGACAAGGAGATGTGTAAAGAAAAGGTTTGATGTCGTTCTTGTTTGTTTCAATCTGCATTGGTCTAATACAAGAACATCATCCATACAATATAATGCTAACAAGTCGTGATTCAGATAAAGTCCAGATTATTTTGAATATTAATTATGGTATATTTCAAAAAGCTAGTAGGGATTTTGTGTGTTTGGGGGGGGGGGGGGGTAGGAACAGCTTATCAATTTAGTGATGCATGTGGGGAACGTATTTTCTTTACACTTTTTCTCTTAAATGTCTTACTGATAATTTGCTTTGACTGCAATTATCTGCAATATATGTGCCTGGATCATAACCTACCCGAACTTTTGAGAGACAGGTTCAATAGAAGTGTCCAAGACAACGTAAAGCATGTTTCACGGGGGCTGCTTTTGCTTGGTGGAAAGTGAATCATGAGGCAAACCAACGTCAGTTGAGATTGCTCTTCTGTCTACTCCTCTCCTCGGGTTGCAATCACTTGCACTTGCGAAATACTTATATAGATGCAAATATGATACTTTTGAGCCGTGTTTGGTTTTAGAAGAAAATTCGAATTACTACAACTGTTATGCCTCAGTCCCTAATGAATCGGAGTTAAAAGGCTATATAAATCCTCGCTGACTGCAGAAAATTCAATATATTAGATTTAAAAAGATGTTGGTTAATTGAGTAAAAGAGTACATAAAAGCATTACAGCAGCATTAGGGGAAAAACCAAAGCACAATCACTTACTGGCTTGAAAGCTTAAAGGCTACTCAACCCTCCTATATAGCGAACTATCAGGTGATGGAAGTGGGCATCTTTACTTAGAGATATGATACTGGCTTCGCTATGTACCTGTAAAAATATTTAGGTCTGGCCCAAAAACCTTCTACTGTTGACTCTTTACAGTATTTTGAGACATTGTGGGCAAAGTGGTACGTCGAATGAAGTAGGATTATCTGGAGGCTGTTTGGGAGGATATGCTAGTTTGCCTGCTAACTTTGTGTGAGTAGAGTAACTTACTGCGGCTACTTGCTATAGTTACTGCTAGGGCTGTCTAAGGGGAGGGTACGGTGACATTAAGGGTTAAGCGTACGGGCAGAGGCGGATGCAATGTGGTAGTTACGGGTTCAATTGAACCCATAACTTTCGACGCAGAGTAGAAATTTATTTGTCAAAATTCATTAAAATTGCAAAAATAATAGATTTGAACCCATAACTTTAAAAATATAATGGATTTAGTGTTAAAAATCTTACAAGTTGAACCCATAGAGTTTAAATCCTGTATCCGCCTCTGGGTACGGGGAGGGTAAGGGTAAGGGTAAGGGAAAGGTTCCTTACGAGTACTTTTCTTTACGGTATTTAAGGGTAAGGGTTAAGGGTATTTTTTTGGGTACGCTACCAGTACCCCTACCGGTCCTAAGGGTATTAGTACTTACGAGTGCAGTACCGGTACTTTAGGGGTACTTAGGGGTATTTTAAATTAAAAATTACAAAAAAAAATTAATACGAACAAGAGATGAAAAATATTCAATACTTTTATTTCAATACTTATAAAAATAAAATTACAATTTTTTTTTTCAATTTACGGAGATTTTCAATAATTTTTATTGGTTCTTCGCTTGAAATTGATAACACTTAATCTTCTGTGTCCCTGCTGTCTCCAGCGGATAGTATTTCACTACATGCATCGTTGTCTTCTTGAATTATTTCTGGAAGGCCAAAGTTTCTTCTCTTCAAATATTTCAGCAAGTCTTCATCGCAAACATTATTTCTGACCGTCGTTCTAGGAAAACCTGGAAAAGCAAGATTATACGTTTCTTATATGTAACTCCTAAACCCGGACTGGTTAGAATTTGTTTCAAACGAGGACCCCCCTCCATAGCATTATCCTTAGTAGATCTATTACACACTTTTTTTACCACTTTAGGATCCATTTCTAATAATAAATGATTAAAATCAAATAGCAACACAAGTATAACAAAAATAAATGTGAAAATTAATATGAGTTGCCACCTGGCCTACTTGACAGTGAGCTTGGGCTAAGTCGTGATGTGGCTAATTGCATATTGTCATTTTTCATAATGAAAATGGCCTCAAGCAATAATGTCTCTTTACTCTGCAAACAATTAACTAGTACGAATCTACATCCTTGAACTTCCTATCTTTTGCTCAGGTCAGTTCTATCTTGTGAGCGTCATTACACGAATCTACATTCTTGAGCTTCCTACTTTCATAGGTTATAGGAATCTTTTATGCTTTTAGCTTGACTTATTTGGATATTTGGATGTAGCCTTTTCCGAAGGGGGGAAGACAAAAGATGAGACAGAAGTGTTACTGGTTAATAAAGAAAGAGGAGCAAACCATATACACTGATTGTAATCTCAGAAGCCTGCTTAATTGAGTTGGGATATCAGTTATAACAATTTCAGTACTATGACTTATTTTGTGCTATAAATTATTTGATGGACCTGTTCTTTTGACTTTCAGTGAGATTCCTGCTTTCTGTATTTTCCATTTTGATTATCCTCTACGGTATAAAACCTTTATAATCTAGGGTCTTTTTGAGCAGGGCTTTCTTTTATCACCTGAACAGCTGCCAGATAAAGAGACTTTGATATGTTCTTCACCAGGTATTTCTTCCTATTGGTTCTAATAGCTAAAAAGTTGGTCAATATTTCCTTAATTATCTTTTGCTTCTTCCCTATTTTTGTTTTAATTGGACTTTTATGATCCTTTAAATGCTGAAGTGTATCCGAAATGGGAGAAAGAGTATCCGAGATGGGAAAAAGATCAGACTGAATCAAGTGGGGTCTCCCTTACTGAAAAGAGTAGAGATACTTTTGAGTCGGAGGAAGGGAAGAGGAAGTCCAATAAAGAAAAGGTTTCAAACTCCATTCTATTGTTTCATTGCTTGATATAAGAAAATAGAAAGTTACTTATTTCATGGATTACAGCTGTGTATTGATTCCTGTTTCTCCTTACACATTTAGCTTTCCTTAAATGCGCAGGCTTTTCTTTCTTCCCCATTCTTGTTCTTTTCAATATGATTGCTCTCGTACTTTCCTTAAGAACTGTGCATTTTGCTATTCCTTGTGTAATAAGAATATGCTGTTGAGACTTAAGGGTAAGTTCTACAAGGTTGTAATTAGACCGACTATGCTGTATGGAGCAAAGTGTTGGCCTGTCAAGAACCCTCATGTCCAGAAGATAAAAGTAGCTGAGATGAGGATCTTAAGGTGGATGTGTGGGCATACCAGGTTGGATAAGATTAGGAATGAAGTTATTCGAGATAAGGTGGGAGTGGCCCCTGTGGAGGATAAGATGCGGGAGGTGAGGTTGAGATGGTTCGGGCATGTTAAGTGGAGAAGTATAGAAGCACCAGTTAGAAGGTGTGAGAGGTTAACCTCAGTAGGTATCAGGAGGGGTAGAGGTAGGCGTAAGAAGTCTTGGGGAGAGGTTATTAGGCGGGATATGGCGCAGCTGGAGCCGACTGAGGACATGGCCTAGATAGGAGGGTTTTTGGAGGTCGAAGATTAGGGTAGAAGGCTAGTAGGTAGTCGAGTGTTTCTCTTTGTCTTACTCAGTGTCGCTAGCATTTGTGTTAGTGTGACATCCTTTTATTCATAGATTACTATTACTACCTAGAGTTTAACTGCTTTCTTGGCTTCGTTCTTTTCTATCTTGTTGTTATTCCTGTTTGTTGCCATTACTTTTTTTCATCCGTTCTCCGGTCGGGGGTCTATTGGAAACAACCTCTCTGCCCTTCTAGGGTAGGGTAAGGCCGCGCACATTCTACCCTCCCCATATCCCACTTTTGGGAAATTACTGAGCTTGTTGTTGTTGTTGTTGTTGCTTGACTTTAAGATGACAGATTGTTTGAGCAGTCAGATTTAGGTTTCCTTCCTTCATCTTTCTTCTTGTTTAAGTATTTATACTTTGCGTAGTATGTTTTAGTAAAGCTCATCACTTGAGTAATTGGATTTAGATTTTTTAATTATTTATACCTTCAACAATATATGTATTGCAGTAAAGAAAGAAATCATTATGCAACCTCCTTAGAACATGTAAAAGATTTACTATGTTGAGGCTGATAGATCTCTGTTGGTTGGTTTGAGATCATATTTCTATAATCTAAACATAAGAAGTCAAATAAAACTTTTAAGCATCACATCATTTATCAAAGAGATCTATCCTCATAAAAAAAGATTATCAAAGAGATCTTTCCTCTCCTTCTACGTGTTGCAATGTTATGCTTCACATATAAAAACAGACCATGTAAGGTATTTGCACATCTTTTCTGCCACTGGAACAGGCATCAATGATCAGAGCACTGAAACATTTGTATGAGTTTCACCTATATCCCTTTCAGATTGTGACATTCCATGTTTGGATTGGATGCCTTAAAATTGTCTTGGAGTAAATGTCCAATATACCAATACTGAAAGTATCTTTATTTTGATTGCTTCAAAAAACTGTTTTTAGCTTCTTGTTGCTATCGTTATATCAGGGAATGCAAACAATCTCGCGATATTTTCAAAGTCAAAACTCTGGCTCTCTCATACAGATAGAACATGCTAGCACTGCTAATCTTAGCGAATCATCCTCCTTGTCAGGTAACAGATTCACCAGCCAATGTAATTTTTTTTCCATTAGCTTTCCATTTTTTACTCTCTCGTCTCATTTTTACATGATCGTGGTTGATTGAACATAGTGTTTGAGATATTAATTTTTTTTGGGTTTCCCCCGGTGTCCGGTATCCGCATTGGAGCCCGACTATATCCGGATTCGCGCCGCGTAGGGCTCCTTTCGGGGGAAGCACTCCCTACCAAGGATTTTTCATTACCAAGGGCTCGAACTCGAGACCTCTGGTTAAAGGAAGAGCAGCCCCATCCGCTGCACCACATCCTTTGGTGGTGTTTGAGATATTAATTTGACTTGGTGGTAATGGGAAATATTAAAGTAATAGTTGGATAATTAATTTAATTTGATACGTCATTTTCTCTGTTCAAATTAATTTAATTTAATGACGTATCAAATTATATAAATTAATTTAACTTGATACGTCATATATATATATATATATATATATATATATGTATGTATGTATTCGCATTTTTTCAAGAATTCATATATTTAAATTATATAACTTTGAACTTTGATGCGATGCTTCTGTATCAAACTAACTTTTCAACCATTGCTTTGATATTTTTCTTTCATCATCACGGATAATAATGTATAACTCAACCTAATATCTTAAAATTCATGTCCAGCTAAATACCATCATGTAAGATGAAAGGGAGCAAATACAAGACAGAATTATTTGTGAAATGTTATTAAATATTTTGCGACATCCTAAAATAGAAAAAGGATGTCATATAAATTTAGAGCAGGGAGTATTGGGTTTCTTATTTATTTTGTATTTATTTGTATTGCGCAGACCCTCATAGTGAACCTCCTCAAGAAAATTCACTTACAAGGGGTGAGTCCAGTGTTGATGCTCGTCTTTGCAGCCAGTTTAAAAGACCTTCCTGGAGTTACGACATTGATGAGATTGACCAGGATGTCTTGAAGGAGTTACCAAAACAAATTCAAGAAGAGGTACAGGCATGGCTCAGGCCTCAGAAGCGATCTAATACAGTGAAAAAGGATTTGGGTATTACTCGTTATTTCTTACCTGCAAAGGATAAGTAGATGCCAACAAACAATTCCTGTAAAGAGGTGGATAATATCAGAGGCTTATCTGGAGCTTCGTGCCCAGATTGAGCTGGATCCTACTGAATCAGGAGGCCATCTTAACAAGTTGGTTAGTCATTATATTCAGTCTTGACATACTATATCCTATTGTTGTTGAATATTCCTTAGTTCTTGGGATTGCCAAGTACAGAAGTCACTACTTCGAGATCCGGATGAAGAAGCATGTCCGTTAATATCACTGAGTGTAATGTTATTCAGGGTGTAATATTTGTGTAACTATTAGGTTAGTCATCATATTCAGTCTTGACATATAATATCATATCGTTGTTGAATAGTCATTTGTTCTTGGGGATTGGCGAGCACAGAAGTCACTACATCGAGATCAACATGAAGAAGCTGCTGGGCTATATCAATTGTCTAATTTTTATTCATATTGTGATACGTATTAGGTTGCTATAGGCTGTGTTTTGCTCTAAGGATGGGCATGTATATTCTTGAAAATGGAGAATTAATGTAAATATTATTATGTCATGTCTTATATGGACAAGTTTCTATTCTCTTCTATTCTGGAAAATGGGATACGTTCTTTCATTTATTTTTCTTTTTGAGTTATGAGCCTTTGTAGTGAATGCTTCTTATTACAGATATTTGAAGGCTTGATTTTGTTGCTCGTATATTTTGTTTTTTAGCTAATGTGCAGATTAAAGAAAAAAGAAGTCTACATGATATCCTCTTGGGGGAGGGGGGGGGGGGGGGGTAGGGGGAATGTTGGTCTAGAGGCGGAGCTAGAATTTGAAGTTTATGGCTTCTAAACTGGCTGCCGAACCCATAGCTCGTTATAGTTACTGGATTTTCAATCGAATATTTACACATATTTAATGAATTTCCTAATACATATATAAGGTCTAAGCAGAAGCTACTGGATTCGTTTGAACCCGTAACTTGTACTCTCTCCGCCCCTGCGCAGATTCCATCCAAGATTATTGTCAATAAAACTTTAAGGTATAGCTTTAAAGAGCATCAAGCTTGACTCCTTTTTCATTTGCTTATAATTTGTCATTGAAATAAATGAAAATGAAGGAAGCGAGTACTTATATTGTAATATTAGGATAAACAAATGCAATTTGAACTGATCTCTTGACATTGGGGTGCAACCTGCATCGGTATCATATAGCAATTTGAACTGATCTCTTGACATTGGGGTGCAACCTGCATCGGTATCATATAGTTTTTCTGTTAAAAGCACACAAAGAAATTGAAATTACCTGGAAGAAAGAAGGAAAAACGAAAAACGAAAAAAGAAGTTATAGGACCACGGGAGAAGTTATTATGATATAACCAGGATTGCTCCACTCTCAACATCAAAACCACACTGCCATTTCTTTCAAAAAAATTGTACACTCTGATGCCAAAGTAAATTCTATAGGATGGGTAATAGCCAGCTTATTAGAATACCCTCAAACTCTAGCAATCTTTATTGCCTCTTAATTAAAATTGAAGTTCTAAACTAGGCTGGGCACGCAATTGAGTTAGCACAAACTGTTCCTTGAAAGGGCAAATCATTAGCAACGCTTCGGGAAAAAGTAATCAATGCGAGGAATGACGTTAACGCTCATTAGGTTACACATATTTTTGGCTTCAAATAAGAGAATTTGAGAAAAAGGTTAAATAAGAATACTAAAAGTGTCAGATACATATCTTTAAATGGTTAAGTCAAACCAATCTATGCACCTAGTCCGATTCCCTTCTCTTCCGGGAATGCAAAACCAAAAACCAGAGGAAACGGGGAAACACAAGAACTCTCATGAAGGAGAACTACTATCCTACACGAGAAATAATTATTTTCCGGAATAGATGAGAATAATTAGTCCATCAATGCTAACGTTTGAACTACTTGCTCATCAACCAAATCCAAGATTACAGCATATATTACAAAATAATAGTGAGCAACTAACAATTGAGAAACTAAAAGCAAAAAAAATATCATGGGGCAAAATAAACTAATTAAGAGACCCAAGGTCAATAAGCATTACCTTAACCAAAACCAAAAGCGAAATTCAGAAGGTTCATATCAGATTAAAATTTGTTCAGTGATTAAGAACACCTTTACCCAAATTCCAATATCTACATAGGTTACATCCAACAATCATTCATCATCACTTGTATCAGAATCGCGCAGCCATAGCATAAAAGCCATTGCTTCGGCAAATTCTTCCAAGTCATCATCCCTATAGTCCTCAAACAAAGCTCTGAAGCTTTCCATATCTCCATCAAAGCCGCTTTCCGTTTCATCTGCGTCTGAGAAGCTTGAGCCACGTAAGTCAGGCTTGAGGGTAGAATTCCACAGCTTTGAGCCTGGCTTGACAGTGTGCTGTAAGACACCAAAGAGATTTTCCGTAAAACGACTCATATAAGTCAACCACACCCTTTAAGGTTAGTTTATGAGAAATTAAGGAAATTCCCAGAATATTATAAAGAACATTATTTAAGTAGCTACACAGTAAATGATTCGCACCAAAGGCATACGACAATAAACTTATCTATCGCACATAGGACTTCCGAAATTCACTTCCTTAGTAGCAGACACCACCAAGTGTAAAACACACACACACACACACACACACAATATCCATGAGCAGGGAAACGCGTATTAGAAATGCCATGCCACTCAATATACACATACTGTGACTATTTGACGTCTAAAACTTCACCTGGTCAAAGCGTGAAATAGACTGTAAAGGTCAATTTTACAGTATATAGAAGTTTTACCGGAGTGTCGATTCCATGAAAATAAGAAGCACAATCTGTGATAATTAAATTGATGAAAATAAAGAATACATTTAGCGAAAAAGAAGCAGGAAAAGGCATCTACTTAGGCAGGTGCTTATACTTTTGTAAAGAGCAATTATCCAAAAAATACTTTTGTATGGAGCAAATAAAAAGTGAAAAACTAAATTACTAATTCTGATATAGCCCTCTTTTACTAAAATTTGAATTGGCTCAAGTATGAAACGCTCTTGATTTTATACCATATTATGAATAACCAAAGAAAATACTCCCCCCATTTCTTCTTTTTAATATTGGAGAAATCCCCAGTGAGCTTTTAACCAAATCCAATTAGCCCACAGGTCCAAAGCCTGAGGAGCATGAGCCTGACCCTCTACCGGTCTTTATCCAGGGAAGGGTTCAAGCCCTTGACGAGCGCATCCTCACCGCTGAACCAAAGCTCTGGGACAACTCCCTCCATTTCATTTTCATTTTTAGTCTGTTCCAAAACATTGATAACACTCTATATTTGGGAACTTTTTAGTCATACCATTCCTATTTTGCCCTTAATTACTCTCTCTTCTAGAAATGGCATAACATGTTTCAGACCATAGAATTCTTCTGATATTTTTGGCATATTATACATAATTAGCTCATGTCTAAATTATGTAAAGTCTTTCTTCCATTTTTAAACACTTAACTAGTCAAACACCACTATATAATATTAATAAAGGGGATAATAAGCTAGAAGTTAGAAATTAACTGATGGAGAGAACATTCATTTAAGTTTTGAGTAGTTAAATAAATTTCATATTTTGGATTCTTGATAAAGGTTCAAAGATACTACTTGTAGCATTATGTCAAACATCATTCAACAGAGAAAATCTGTCACATAAATTTCGATGAAAGGAACAGTAGATAACAAATAGAGCCTACACAAACTAACATAAATTGTTATCTTATTAATCGTATGCTATCCTCAGCTAACCAAAAAGAAGTTCCATATTCTGTTTTATTTCCCCACTTACCTTTGTATTATCTTCCTTCTCGTGTCTTTGGAAGCACATGTTTTGTTCATAACCTTAAATCCGCATGCACTTAACTTAAATGCGTACTTCTGCGTTACTCGAGGGCGCAAAAGGAATATCGATATAATTCACCTGACCTCCAGCGGTGTATTGTGTCGGGTGATGTTACCTTTTTTGAAAACCAACCATACTTTACCGGTTCAAGTGATCACTTAGATTTCTGAGGTATTACCAATTCCATTTTTTAGAGATTCGACCACTATCTCTCCTTCACCTTTCTCCGTAACTCCACCACCTACAGCTCCAGTTTCATGATCTAGCTCCACAACCTAATGCCCAAGTTCCCACCTACAGCTCTAACAGCTCCAGTTCAACCTTCTACAGCTCCACCATTCTTGACTAATCAACACTGTTAGTGTCCAACATCAGGTCTAGATGATTCACGTCATGTCCTAATGTGGACCTGTTTCCTCCTAGTCCTCCAATTGCACTCCGAAAAGGTATTCGATCCATAGATGTTCGAGTTATCATTATTTATGATCACCCCATCATGCTCCTGTGTCATCTTTATCCTTAATTTCTATCCTTAAGCGCTAAGTCATCTATGATCAAAGAGATATTTGTTTTAAATGCTAGTAGTATTCGATAACTTGTTCATCTACCTCTAGGTAAATCTACCGTCTGATGGTGGGTGTATGTAGTCAAAGTTGGTCTAGATGGTCAAATTGATCGACTCAAAGCCCACCTTGTTGCCAAAGGGTATACTCAGATATTTGGGTTGGATTACAGTGATAATTCTCCCTGTGGCTAAAATAGCATATTTCCATCTCTTTAAATCCAGGGCAGTTGTTCGACTTTGGTGTCTTTACTAGTTGGACATTAAGAATGTTTTTCTCTATGGTGATCTTGAGAATGAGTATATGGTCGTGTCGGTACGTTTATGGTTTAAAACAGTCTCCAAAAGCATGGTTTGGTAAATTCAACATGTTAATCAGGAGTTTGATATGACTTGCAGAGAGACTGATCATTCAGTATTCTATCAATATATTGCTCTAAATATGTGCATTTATTTGGTATTTTAAGTTGATGATATAGTGATTACGGGCAATGATCAAGATGGTATAATTGAATTGAAGCAGCATCTCTTTTAGCACTACCAGACGAAGGACCTTGGCAGATTGAAGTATTTCCTACACATTGAGGTCACTTAGTCCAAATCAAGAATTGTCATCTCACAGCATGAGTGTGCCCTAGACATTCTTGAGAAAACAGGTATGACAGGCTATAGACTAGTTGATACTCCTATGGACCCGAATATTAAGCTTTTGTTATCACAGGGGGAGCCCTTTAGTGATCCTGGAGGGTGTAGGTGGCTAGTTGGTAAGTCGAACTATCTTATAGTGACTCGACCCTATATTACCTTTCCTATGGGTGTTGTAAGTCAATTTATGGACTCTCCATGTGATAGTTATTGAGATACAACAATGTTTTGGATAGCGTGCGACGACAAATAGCGACGAGGGCCCGCTTCACTAGGCGAGAGGCGTGCAGCGAAGCGCTCGCCTTTTTGATGTGAAGCGACAATTTATACAAAAACATAAAATATTATATACATATAACTAAAAACTCAATAACGATAATATATTAATAAATATATCATTCAAAAATTAAAGACTCAATAGATAGTCATAGACTCATAGTAGACTATAAGTCAATAATTGAAAAAAAGGCAAACAAAACAGGGCCTGGAAAAAACATAGTGTTTGATAAGAGAAGCAGCAGCCTCTGTTATTTTGCCAAAACAGGGCCTCGAAACAGCCTCTGTTATTTTGCCAAAACAGAGCCAAAAAAAAAAATTAAGAGAAAAAGAAAGAAGAAGGGAGGAGCCTCTGTATTTTGCTCGAAAAATAGAGCACAAAAACAGACTTCTGTTTCTGTTCTTTTCAAGAAAAAACAGAGAAAAAAAATAGAAAGAAGAAGAGAAGAAAGAAGAAAGAAAAAGAAGAAAGAAAGGAAACTCAGAGAAGCATACCTGGTCTTTCAATGGCAGAAACTTGATGAAGAAGAAAATGTCACTTGGCAGAAACCTCAAGCTTTCAGATGAAGAAGACGATGGCGCAGTAAATGCGAGCCCTAATCGCGAGTTCAGATGAAGCTCCGTTGTTTTGTTCGAAGTTGAAGAAGCTCTGTTGTCAAGCCCTAATCGCGACACTTTTTGTTTAGTCTTTGCCCTTTTTCTTTTTTTTTTTTTTAAAAAAAGCGACGCTAAACTCGCTTCTCGCGACACTGTCGCCTCTCGCCACACAGGCAGAGGCAAGCGCTATTTTGAAACGCAACGCAACAGAGGGTCTGTAGCGACACTGACATCGCCTCGCCTCACGCTATTAGAGCTGAGGCGGGCGCTATTTATAACACCGGGATACAGTTGTTCGTATTCTTCGATATATAGAATTAGCCCTAGGCAAAAGATTGCTTTTTGAGGATCGAGGCCATGAGCAAATTGTTGGACACACTGACGCTAATCGGGCAAGATCACCCTCGGATAAGCGATCTACGTCTAGATATTATGTCCCGGTAAGAGGTAAGAAGGTACTTTGGAAGAACAAGAAACAAAATGTGGTTGTCCGATCGAGTAAGTAGGTACTTTGGAAGAACAAGAAACAAAATGTGGTCGTCCAATCAAGTGCAGAAACACAATACTGAGCAATGGTTGTGCAACTTGCGAATTGTTAAAATTAATGTATTGTCTTGTCCCCATTAGTTCACATATGTCCACATTTGTCTAGACTTGTTCACATATGTTCAAACTTGTCTACACTAGTCCACACTAGTTCTCATTAGTTCATGAACTAGATTAGTAGCTACATACATGTACTAGCGTGTGAACTTATTTATGTAATGTGTGAACTTATGTGAACATAATTAGTATGTCCACATAAGAAGTAGACTAGATGTATGTAGGAGTTTTACTATAAATACCCCACGTATTCTAGCCATTTGAATAATCAAAACAAATCAAGTGAAATTAAGAAAAGTGAATGAAAACTATCCTTCACAAATATAAAAAAAATTCTCTCTTTGATTTCCTCTTTGATCACTAATCTTCCTACTTCAATCCAACAGGTTGGTATCAGAGCCCGTTCTTTTAAAAAGTTGGGCGTTAAGAAAAGCTAAACAATGGCTTTAACTAATGGACAAGGAGTGGCTCAACTATCCATACCTATGTTCAATGGAGAAAATTATGATTTTTGGTACTTGAAAGCTAAAACAGTTTTTCAAGCACAAGATATGTGGGAACTAGTTCAAAATGGTTATAATGAACCAGAAGAAGGAGCTGAACTCACAGATGCATAAACAAGAACACTAAAGGAGACAAAAAGGAGAGATGCAGCTCTTGCTTATATTCAACAAGCATTGAGTGAAGTCATCTTTCCAAGAATCATGAGAGCCACAACATCAAATGAGGCTTGGGAGGCTCTACGTGAGGAATTTCAAGGAGATACACGTGTACGAAACATCAAGCTTCAAACTCTAAGATGTGAGTTTGAAAACTTGAAGATGAAAGATGGAAAAAGTTTAAAAGAATATTGCTCCAAAGTTGTTGAAATAGCAAATCAAATGCTATTGTATGGAGAAGCCGTTGAAGATAAGAAAATTGTGGAAAAGATCTTGATAAGTTTGACTGAAAAATATGATCCCATAGTCTCTATTATTGAGGAGACTAAGGACATCACAAAGTTGAACATCCGTGAGTTGATGGCATCACTACAAGCACACGAGCAAAGGTAGTTAAGACACTCCGAAAAATCTATTGCGAGTGCTTTACAATCTAAGCTCAATGTGTCCACAAAATCACAAGGAGAATCATCAAAAGGAGGCAAACCAGGCCGTGGAGGAGGAAGAAATCAACGAGGAAACAGCTCCAACAACTCCAAACAAAAATGTGAAATTTGCAAAAGAAGCAACCACGTTGACAAGGATTGTTGGTTTCAAGAAAAGCCACAATGCAACCACTGCAAAAAGTTTGGTCATGTGGAGAAGGATTGTAGATTCAAGAATCAACAACAAGCAAAAGTCTCTGAAGAAAAAGGAGAGCAAGGCCTGTTCTTTGCATGCTGTCAAATGGCCAAAGAGAAATCATATGTCCGGAAACAAAAGTATTTTTACAAATGTGGATGACAAAGTGAAGGCCGAAGTGAAAATGGAAAATGGTGCCATTGTTCGAGTAATTGGAAAGGGCTCAATCCGTGTCCAAACAAAGGAAGGTACAAAGTTCATTCATAATGTACTTTTGGTTCCAGATTTAGATCAAAATTTATTGAGTGTTGGGCAGCTGGTGGAAAATGGATATGCTGTCTATTTTGAAAACAATTGTTGCACAATTTATGATAAAAAATGAGGAAACGAATTGATGGCAAAAGCAATGATGGAAAAAGGAAGAAGCTTCTCATTAACCTTCAATTATGGGGGAGAAGTAGCCATGAAAGCACAAGTGAAAGATGAATCCTGGCTATGGCACAAAAGGCTAGGGCACTTGTACTTTAATGGAATGAAATTATTGCAGGAAAAAGAAATGGTATATGGGCTGCCAAAAATTGAAGAAAAGGATGTGCTATAGGAAAACACCATAGAAACTCATTCCCTCAAGGCGGAGCTTGGAGAGCAATCAAAGCTTTAGAGCTGGTCCATACCGATGTGTGCGGTCCAATGAGTACCACATCTCTTGGAGGTAACAAGTATTTTATCTTGTTCATTGATGACTATACACGGATGACTTGGGTTTATTTCATGAAACAAAAATCTGAGGTGTATGGCATTTTTAAAAAATTCAAGAGCCTTGTGGAAAAACAAAGTGGAAAATATTTAAAGGTGCAAAGAAGTGATCGAGGTAAAGAATATACCTCAAAACAATTTGAGAAATTTTGTGAGGATGAAGGCATTGAAAGGCAACTAACCGTTGGGTACACACCACAACAAAATGGTGTATCCAAAAGAAAGAATCAAACGGTTGTTGAAATGGCAAAAACTATGTTTAAAGAGAAAGGAATGCCAAATACCTTTTGGGCTGAAACAGTGTATACGGAGGTATACTTGATAAACAGGTGTCCGACCAAGGCAGTGCAAAATAAGACCCCCTTGGAAGCTTGGAGCAAGAGGAAACCTTCAGTGAAGCACTTAAAAGTTTTTGGGTGCATTTGCTATGCTCAAATCCCGAAAGAAAAGAGGAGCAAGCTTGATGAAACAAGTAAGAAGTGCATTTTTGTTGGCTATAGCTCAAAATCAAAGGGCTATAGAATGTATAGCTTGAAGAGGAAAAATGTCATCACAACCAGAGATGTGTTGTTTGATGAAGGAGCCAGTTGGAATTGGGAAAAGAATGAGGCTACAAAAAACATAGTGGTGGCTGAGAATGAAGAAGAAAATAAGGAGGAAGAAGTTCGAGAAGTTGATCCTTCCTCACCTTCAAGCAACGAAGCAAGCTCTAGCACTTCGAGTCCAACAAGTACTCCGGTTAAAATGAGAGACCTTGCTGACATTTATGCTTCATGCAACTATAGCATGGTTGAGCCAGCAAGTTTTGAAGAAGCAATTAAGGAGGAAGTTTGGAAGAAGGCTATGGCAGAAGAGCTATATATGATTGAGAAAAATCAGACTTGGGAGTTGGTAGACAAGCCAGCAAATCGAAAAATTGTTAGAGTAAAATGGATTTACATGATAAAAAATAATCCAGATGGCTCCATCATGAAGCACAAAGCAAGATTGGTTGCAAAAGGGTATTCACAACAGGCTGATGTTGATTATCATGAAACTTTTGCACCGGTGTCCCGCAAAGATACAATTCGGACACTTATTGCATTAGCAGCACAAAAGGGATGGTTATTATATCAACTTGATGTGGAATCAGCTTTTTTGAATGATGAACTTGAAGAAGAAATCATCAACTTGATGGCTTTGTGATAAAAGAAGAAGAAGATAAAGTATACAAGCTCAAGAAGGCCTTGTACGGAATGAAACAAGCACCCCGGCAATGGTACAGTCAAATTGATAAGTACTTCTTGCAAAGTGGGTTCATTAAAAGCAAAAGCGAGCCTACTCTCTATGTCAAGAAGCAAGGTAACTCTATTCTTATTGTTGCGATTTATGCTGATGATCTGATTTTTACCGGTAACAATGAGGCTGCAGTAACTGAGTTCAAAAAAGACATGATGAAAAGATATGAAATAAGTGATTTGGGTCTATTACATCATTTTCTTGGTCTTGAAGTTACTCAAGAGGATGATGGAGTATTTGTTTCTCAGCAAATCTATGCTGAAGCAATGCTTAAAAAGTTTAATATGTTTGGGTGCAAAGCAGTACCAACACCACTCACTTCAAATGAGAAGCTGATGAAAAATGATGGTGGAAGAAAAGTGGACAGCACTCTTTATAGAAGTATCATTGGTAGTTTGATGTATCTAACGGCTACGAGGCCCGATATAATGTTTGCTACTAGTTTGTTGTCAAGGTTTATGCAAAGTCCCAATCATATTCACCTTGGAGCAGCCAAACGAGTTCTTCGTTAAATCAAAGGAACCTTGGCTTATGGCATCAAGTATTTCAAGGGTGAAGAATTAACTTTAATTGGATTTTGTGACAGTGATTGGGCAGGTTCAAAAGATGACATGAAAAGCACATCTGGTTTTGAGTTTTCACTTGGATCGAGAGCATTTTCTTGGCAATCAAAGAAGTAAGAAACAGTAGCACAATCATCAGCAGAAGCTGAATATATTTCAGCAGCAATTGAAACTTCTCAAGCAGTCTGGCTTAGAAGAATTTTAGAAGATGTTGGAGAAAAGCAAGACAACGCAACAAAGTTGTTTTGTGACAACAAGTCAACCATAGCAATGGCAAAGAATCCAATTTACAGTAGCAGAACAAGGCACATAGCAGTGAAGTATCACTTTATCAGAGAAAAAGTTGAAGAAGGAGTGATCGAGCCAAAGTTTTGCAAGTCCGAGGATCAAGTTGCGGACATTTTTACCAAGGCGATACCCAAGGAGAAGTTCATCAAATTTCGTGAGCTTTTGGGAGTCCAAGAACAAAACATTAAGGGGGAGTGTTAAATTAATGTATTGTCTTGTCCCCATTTGTCCACATTAGTTCACATATGTCCACATTTGTCTAGACTTGTTCACATATGTTCAAACTTGTCTACACTAGTCCACACTAGTTCACATTAGTTCATGAACTAGATTAGTAGCTACATACATGTACTAGGGTGTGAACTTATTTATGTAATGTGTGAACTTATGTGAACATAATTAGTATGTCCGCATAAGAAGTAGACTAGATGCATGTAGGAGTTTTACTATAAATACCCCATGTATTCTAGCCATTTGAATTATCAAAACAAATCAAGAGAAATTAAGAAAAGTGAATGAAAACTATCCTTCACAAATATAAAAAAAATTCTCTCTTTGATTTCCTCTTTTATCACTAATCTTCCTACCTCAATCCAACAAATCTAATTTGGATTAAACAACTACTAGGAGAATTGAAGTTTGGAGAAATCAGTCAAATGAAACTTGTATGCGATAATTAAAGTGCTCTTTATACTGCATCAAATTCGGCGTTCCATGAGACAATTAAACACATTGAGATCGTCTGTCACTTTTTTTTTTCTGAAAAGGAGATTGTCTGCCACTTTATCCGATAAAAGATATTTTCAAGAGACAATGTTATGAAATTCGTGAAGTCAAATGCTCAGCTTGCATATATTTTCACCAAATCCTTCACTAGCCATCATATAAGCTATATTTGTAACAAGCTTGGTACATATGATTATGCACCAGCTTGAGAGGGAGTGTTAGAATATTATAAGTATTTATTAGAATCTTGTAGAAATTCTAGGATCCTCTAATCAGATAATTTGATTTTCTTTCCTTTCTTAGGACATGTATACTTATTTATTTAACCCCGAATAGCTGGACGGAATAATCAAGCTGAATTTCTATCAATTCCTTCTTCCTTGTATTGTTTCTCACAATTACTAATTAAAATATACAAGTGCTATTTAGCATATAAAGATAAACAGATGTCTTAACATTCCGTACCTTGTAGAAACAACTAGCTCCAAATTGGCAGGTCCCATTGCCAAAGTCAAAATTCTTGCAGTCAATAGACCTGAAATCGAAGATTGACAGAAAAAGTTACTTCAGAGGAAAAAATACACTATGAGTTCACTTCTAAGCTTTCTTTTGCCGGTAGAAGGGGAAGGAGGAAGCATTTTATAGATACACAAGTTTCGGGCAACACTGAGATACACTCTGCATCCCGAACTACTTTGATCTGAAAATTAAAAATCAAAAAGTCTTGCGTGATATCCATATACTTGCTTTTAACAATCCGAAAAGAAATAAAAACCACGCCACCATTTAATGAGGTATGGACATTTTATAAATAAGATCCCACAAAGTATAACAGAACACACACAACACAAACCCAGTTTGATCCCAACAGGTGGGGTCTGGGGAGGGTAGTCTGTACGCAGACCTTACCCCTACCTAATGCAGGTAGAGAGGTTGTTTCCAATAGACCCTCGGCTCAGGAAGGGCAAGAAGAAGAAGAGGAAAGCAAGGAAGGAAGAGAAAAAAAAAGGGAGAGATAAAGGATAAGTAGTACCAAATAATAGCAGTAGGGAATACAATACTGAGGCGAACAAAACCACATAACGTAATAGAAATCTACGAATATGAAGGGACATGCATGCTACTAAGACTGTCGATGAACAACTATAAACTACCTACTAACCTTCTACCTTAATCCTCGACTTCCACACCCTCTTATCAAGGGTTATGTCCTCAGTGAGCTGAAGCAGTGCCATGTCCTGTCTAATCACCTCTCCCCAGTACTTCTTAGGCCTACCCCGACCTCTTCTCAAACTCTCCATGGCCAACCTCTCATACCTCCTGACAGGAGCATCAATGCTTCTTCTCTTAACATGTCCGAACCATCTCAGCCTCGACTCCTGCATCTTGTCCTCCACGGAGGCTACTCCCACTCTGTCCCGGATAGCTTCATTCTTAATCATATCTCTCCTGGTACACCACACATCCATCTCAACATCCTCATCTCTGCTACTCTCATCTTCTGCACATGGGACTGTGGGAGTTCTTGACTGGCCAACACTCAGCCCCATACAGCATAGTCGGTCGAACCACCACTCGATAAAACTTACCCTTAAGTCTTAGCGGCACATTCCTATCACACAAAACACCGGAAGCGAGCCTCCACTTCATCCATCCGCTCCGATGCGATGTGCGACATCTTCGTCAATCTCCCCGTTACCTTGGATAATAGACCCGAGATACTTAAAACTCGCTCTCTTGGGGATAACTTGAGCATCAAGCTTAACCTCTACGTCTGCATCATGGGTCCCGTCACTGAATTTGCACTCCAAGTATTCTGTCTTGGTTCTACTCAGTTTGAAACCTTTAGACTCCAAGGTCTGTCTCCAAACCTCCAACCTCGCGTTAACTTCGCTACGCGTCTCGTCAATCAACACTATATCATCAGCAAATAGCATGCACCAAGGCGCATCCCCTTGGATGTGTCGCGACAGTACATCCATCGCCAAGGCAAATAAAAATGCGCTAAGAGCCGATCCCTAGTGCAACCCCATCACCACAGGGAAATGCTCCGAGTCACCCCCCACATTCCTAACCCGAGTCTTAGCATCATCGTACATATCCTTAATCACCCTAATGTACGCTACCGGAACGCCGCTAACCTCCAACCACCTCCACAGGACCTCCCTTGGGACTTTATCGTATGCTTTCTCAAGGTCAACAAACACCATATGCAAATCCTTCTTCCTCTCCCTGTACTGCTCCACTAATCTCCTTACCAGATGAATCGCTTCCGTAGTCGAACGCCCCGGCATGAATCCAAACTGATTCTCGGAAATAGACACGCACCTCCTCACCCTGGCCTCCACCACCCTCTCCCAAACCTTCATAGTGTGACTCAACAACTTGATACCCCTATAATTGTTGCAATTTTGGATATTACCCCTGTTCTTGTAAAGCGGAACCATCGTACTCCACCTCCATTCTTCGGGCATCTTCTTTGTCTTAAAAATAACATTAAACAGCCCAGTGAGCCACTCCAAACTTGCCCGCCCCGCGCTCTTCCAGAATTCCACCGAAATTTCGTCTGGCTGCGTCGCTCTGCCCCTGCACATCTTACGCATCGCCCCTTCCACCTCTACCGTAATCCGCCTACAGTACCCAAAATCCCGCCGACTCTCGGAGTGCTCCAAGTCACCCAGCACAATGCGTATATCTCCCTCCTCATTCAACAGTTTATGGAAGTATGACTGCCATCTTCTCCTAATAAGTGCCTCGTCCATCAACACTTTGCCATCTCCCACAAAGTATAAAAGCTAATTTTTCAATTCAGACTACCACCAATAAACAAGTGTTATCCTGAAATAGAATACCATCCTAGTGAAGATATTCAACATATATTCTTACAAAACTGGTATAACATGATTGAAATTAGCATATGATATCTTAATGCATGAGTTAAGCTCTTCACTAAATAATTCACATAAATCATTTCAGAAACTGTTAGTCTTTCATTTTAGGACAAGTCACATCCATACTAATAGCTCTTAAAGCTATTCGAGTTCAGAATCCAAGGGGATGACATAATTAAAATAAATAGGAAGAGGAGAATCAGTGGAACCTGAGTTTTGCTTTATAGCTGTTAATGATTTCTTGCTTTTCTTCTTTCGTTGAGTACCAAATGACACTTGGAATTACAAAATATGAATGCTTTCGGCATATAGGACAGGCCCTCAAAGTAGAATTGACATCCATACCAATTGAAGGAGAACTGCTGCGCCAATTCCTGATACACGATATACAAAATGGATGATCACACTCAGAAAGTATCCCAAATTTCCGCTCGGCCATAATTGTCTTAGAAAGAACACACTCAAGGCATACACCGCACTCTATCTCCTGACTATGCTTCAATAAATCAAGCTGCTTTTCCCTTGTTTCACATGTTTTCATATGCTCCTCTTTTTTCCCTTGTGGACAATTACCAGCAGTAGAGGAAGAGCAAATTGACTGATCAGTTGCATTAACTCTCTTCAACTCAACAATGTTAGCTGATGAAGATGGAAGTGAAGGTTGTGATCGAGTAATTTTAACATGTTCATATCTACACCTGCTGCCAAAGGCACAAATTCCTTTTTGGTAGTATGTGCACACCTGCAACAATAGATCAGGTAAAAGCAATTAGACAATGAAGAAGCAAGTCAAAGCTTTACACTCTAACCAAAATCTCCAGAACAGTACATTATTTGGAACATCTTCCGAATCATGCAAGAAATCACAGTGCTCTCCTTTTAGACATGCTCCACGTGCAAAGAACTTGCAAAGAACCCTGGAAAAGATTTTCGAAAAATGCATATGAGTGCATATGACTATCTACAAGAGAGAATAGTTCATTTAGGATTAACAATAAACTTCGCCAACCCCAACAACTACAATGTATTGTATAGACAGTACAATGATAATGATCAGGAAATGCTAGAATGAAAGATTTTACTTATACAGCAGGCAGTTCATTTCTTTTCTGTTATAGTGGCCGTAAACATCACAAAATAAACAATAAGTTTAAACAACCATTTCATGATCAATAACTCGGCTGATGTTTGGTTGAGAGTAGGAGAGAAATAATCCCCACATAAAATTTAAACATAGTTAATACAATGTTTACTTGTTTAGTTTCACTTTTCCTTTCCACATCTATCATTGCATCATTTTAAACAATGTTTGGTTCATTTTTTCTTTTACGCATAAGTTATGCGGGATAAATGTGGAATAAGAATGGGGAATAAGCAATACATTGATTAAAACTATTAGATGAAAAAAACAATCCTTAATGTTGTAACCAATGTTTTACAACAACAATAAACCTAATGTAATCCCACAAGTGGGGTATGGGAAGAATAGCGTGTACCCAGCCCTTGACTTGTGAAGGTAGAGAGGTTTCCCCTAAACTCTCGGCTCAAGCAAAGCACTTTTAACCAAGGTTTTATTTTGTTAAAAGTACAACTTTTAAAATACACATAGTATAATAATTTTTAATAGAACAAAGCAAACATCCAATATTAAATAATCCCTACATTATAAACCATCTCAAATGAACGACTAAAGCTCCTTAACGGCATTTTCAGTGACAAGTTTTTGAAGTCCCATCACAAACAGACAAAGCTAGGCACCACAACAAAGTTTCAAAAAGAGTTAAAAGAGAGATTACTGAACCATGTAATTTAATGATAAATCATCCGTAGCAAAGAGAGGGCGAGTAAGGCATCGTCAACTAAATCTCAATGCTCTAAAAACTTAAAAGAAAACCTACTTCAGAACTAACAAGTGATTTTGGAGAAGTAAAGCAGTGTAGTTTAAAGGAAAAACAATAAAAATAACAAGTTCTACTGCTTGAGAATCTCTCAGGAAACACAAAATTTAAAATCCAATCCTTCAAATCTAATGCTACAAATTTTTACCTTTTCGACATGGCTTCGACCTTCGATTGAGAGTTGAGACCCTAACAGGCCACTGCTGATGAATTGAGAAGTCAGTTCAGCGGACTGTAGTCTAGGGCTTGTGGCGGTTTCTATTTTGTTCAAAAATCACTGGTATCTGTTCTATTTTATATCTCATTAATAATTAATTAATTGATTAATCATTGGGTTAATTACGTTAAACAACTTATAAATATGACTCAATTTCTCATACACCCTATATTTTAACCAACATTTGTACATAAATTTAGTATAAACTTGAAAAAAAAAAGTTATTGAAGTTGTATTGAAAAATAATTTTTGGAAATTAAAGTTGTGTAAATTTTGCGAGTGAAAGAATAATTTTCACCCAAAAACTGGCCCGCATCAGTTTTGGAACTTAAAAATTTTTCTTCAAATTCTTTTCAAGATTTGATCAAATTCGTGAATAAACAATCTTTTAGTTTTTATTTTATTTTTTTGGAAAAAATTAGCCAAAATTTATATCCAAATGGGAGCTAAATAGAATCAAATACTTACACTCCCTATGCAATAAAAATTCTATACGTACACCCCTTATGAGGTATATCCATAATTTAAAAAATTAAAATATAATTATTAAAAGACAATTTAAAATAGTAAATCAACATTTTCACGCATTTATCTTCATAAAATTTAAAAGAAGATAACGTTTTAATTTGTGTATAATTTTTATTATATAAGCCGTTTAAATAATTTTAGAAGATAGGGATAATATCAATATATTGAAGAGTTTCAAAAGATAAAAAAAAAAATGCCAAATAAAATTCTAGTAATTTGAACACTTCTTTATGATATTACAAGTAGCTATTTGATTAACCTTGTCTTAAGTAAAGAAGTGTCACGACCCAAACCGATGGGCCGCAACGGGCACCCGGTACCTTACTCGACCGAGTACTAACGTAATGTATCTTTCTTATTACATCATCATATACACGTGACATACTGGCCTAATAGGCCAACATGATCCTTTATAAACTCAAAACGTAGGCCGACAAGGCCGTACAATCTTTCATATACACGACATATGTCTACAAGCCTCTAAGAGTACATAAATGTCATAAAGGTCGGGATAGAGTCCCGCCATACCAGACAATACACGTCTAGATCATACTAACCAAACAAGCAACTCCGAAGCAAATGGAGCGCACCAACATCTTCCGCTGAGCTGATAGCCTACGTGGAGGGTTCTCGACCTATCTATCGGGACCTGCGGGCATGAAACGCAGCGTCCCCAGGCAAAAGGGACGCCAGTACGAATAATGTACCGAGTATGTAAGGCACATAAGTAAGTACATAAGAGACATGGAAGAAATATAGAGTACATGACTCAACCTGCAAGTCTGAATAACTTTGTAAATCATAAATTACCTTTAGCGTCATGCATATGCGTATGAATGTCATGTCGTGCATAGGTACATGTTTCATAACGTCATCAGCCTCTGAGGGCATCCCATCATATCATACCGGCCACTGCGGGCAAAATCATCATCGTATACCAGCTGATCAGGTGGTGGTGCGTATATAACGCCATAACCTTTCCCATATCCCATATACATATATATACATACATATATACACGTATATAATGCCGTTTGAATACATACATATATATGCGTATATAACGCCATTTATATATATATATATATATATATATATATATATATGCGTGTATAACACCGTTTGAATAATATTTCAGCCACTGTGGGCAACATCATTATCATATACCAGCTGATCAGGTGGTGGTGCGTATATAACGCCGTAACCTTTTCCCATATCCCATATACATATATTTACATATATACGCGTATATAACACCATCTGGTCATGGGTCAATGCACATGTATGAAATGCATGAAAAATACGTAATAATCCCAATATTCCTTACGGATAAACTTTTCCAGCTGAGTATTATTCTGAGACCCATAAACAGAAGATAATATGTTATGACACATGAAAATTCAAGAACATAGATATGTCTAATACTTCTATGAATAGAGTCATTTATGGAATTTGTGCATTTGCACGTTTCGTTCGTATCGTATGGAT
>NW_017671967.1:25486-34426 GCF_001879085.1 Nicotiana attenuata | reverse complement strand
TTTATTACTAGGTCAGCATTTCATTCTTTCTAAATGCTATTAATTTTAGATTTCTTTGAGTTCACTCAAGCTATTCTGAACTTTCAATAACTTAGAGAAACCATTATCTCTCTTATTCTCATGGACTTAATCCGGAGGACTTATCCATTCTCGTCACCTTTTCACTTGCCATTCCTCATCCTTACTCATGTTTCCTTACAATTTTGTCGCTCTACCATATTTTAGCTTGCGACCTATACATATACATATATAAACTTTCCTTCAACTTGCTTGCACCATAGATTTCCTCATGTTATTCTGGAATTTCAAGCGAGACATCACATCGTCTCCAAGTTTTCTCTATTCTTTTAACTATATCTCTCGGTACTTAGGAATTATAGGTTGTATGACATGTCGCTGACGATGCCGCTATCATTCCCGGTTATTGGATCCCCGTGCTTATAGCCTTCTATCCGAAGTATGGACTATTCACGATCTTCTACCTTTAGGTATCTCGTACGTTGTTCACCTTTACCTTACTTACCTGAAAATCTCGCATCGTATCTTCTATCTCTTTCCTGACCTCCCTTCCACCTAGGTGTAATCCACATCCATGACTTGAAGCTCTATTATAGTACTCGCACCTTTGGTACATACAGTCCCTTAAGCTGAACTTTGCTTACATTGCTTGCTTTAGGGAAGCGCCTTCCTGAATGATCATTCTCTGAATTTCTCATGAATCTTCTTTTGTCGTCCATTCTATTATTAGCGGAACAAAATTTGAAGTTCTTATGATGGCGACTATCACCAGTCACTCAGTCCCTAATTCATGTTTAGTTTATTTGGTTTACCAATCCATACTGATTTCTGTTACTCTGGGGATTAACTCTCCCCTCTGGTAGTCGCGTTGAAGTCACGAACTTATTTCTCAAAATGAGGATATAACCTTATGGCCTATACTCTTCTGTTGTCTTAAGGCCCATCACCTTTCATCTCTTCCTTCACTTGACTATAGGTTCTGTAACACTCTACCGTTTTCATCCATGTATCACACCTTATTCATAATGCTTCCATATCTCTCTTCTCATTACTTTGCTAATATTTCTGCTATCTCTTTTCTTGTGAAAACTTCAATACGACATTCTTTCGCTTTTAGCTTTCCTTTGCTCCATCTAGTGGCTCTTCAAGTTGCTTAACGTTCTCGCTTTACTAGGGACGCGAGCCATACTAAGGTAATATTTATCCCTTCAAGGCTTATAGTGCATGTCTTTGTAATACTCATATCTGGCTGCACTATTTTAGAGTGCACCATCTAGGTGTCTCATAAAGAGATCTATTAGCACATTTGAAATATCCTTCGGAAATGTCAACTGATGCAATCAATTCATCCATCATATTCTTATACTGCTTTTGTTAACCCCCATAGGGCATATCTGGAAGAGGTGCGACCAATTGTATATATCTCTATTATTATTGAATATAACTCAAAAAAACTTATGTTTCTCTGCCTCAATTATAAACGTTGTTAACCTTCATTAACTGGGTGCCTCGTACCCTTCTTCGTCTTGCTTCTTTTGCTTGTTGAAACTTGTATTTATCTTTTTAATTTCTCATTGTCTTTCACCATAAAAGTGGATAGGCATTCTTGCCTTAAGGCTTCTTATCAGGAAGCTTACACCTTTCAGTACACTCATGATCTGCTAAAGACCTTATATTTACTTATCGTAGGCATCATACAAAAATTCCAATTCCTCTGACTCAGCCCTTCCACAACTATATCTCTTTCCAATCCTTCTTTCCGGATGTAGGCATCGCCTTATTATGAACAAAATAGAATTTTGGAACTTGAATTCTTATAAGTGGAATCTACCACACGATCTAGAGTAAGAAGAAAGAGTGACAATCCTAAATGCCCTGTAGCCTCCTGCTTATAAGTGTGGTGCACGACACACCCATAAATAAGACTCTACTAGACACGGCTTGTAGACTCCCTAGGACAGAACTGCTCTGATACCACTTTGTGATGTCCCGAACCTGGAGAGGCGTGGCTGGCACTCGGTGCCGAGCTGGCCCGAGCGAACCACTCTGTAACTCTTTTTTTTTTCTGTGATCATCATGGGCCAACATGTCCACAACTCACAATGTATAACTATAAGTGGTCATACACTACATCAATGAACAATTTTTCTTAAAACATGAATACATATGGTCCGTCAAGGCCTCTGACATACTGTACAAAATGAACGTCTGTCTACAAAGCCTCTAAGATAACTTGACATCAAATGGGACAGGGTACCAGCCTACCCATAAGTCTGTAGCAAAACACTGACATGATGACTCATAGACTCGGCTGCACTCCGAATGAGATGGAGTCTTACCGATCCTTCACTGAATGCCAATCTCGTCTACGATGAGGGCTTGTCAAACTAATTATCTATACCTGCAGGCATGAATGCAGCGTCCCCAACAAAAGGACGTCAGTACGAATAATGTACTGAGTATGTAAGGCAGGACTAAAATATAACAATAAGTCAACATTAATTACAGACATATAAGAATCAACCTGCATCTCTGAAGTGCTACCGTATGTTCATACTTACCTATATAATGCTTCGCTTTGAGACTATTATTCATATCATATTTAAGCGAGACATCACATTGTCTCCAACTTTTCTTTACTTTCTTAACTAGATCTCTCAGTACTTAGAAACCATAGGCTGGAAGACATGCCGCTGACGATGCCGCTATCATTCATGGTTATTGGACTTCTGTGTTTATAGCCTTCTATCCAAAATATGGACTATTCACAACTTCTTGCATTTGAGTATCTCGTACGTTGTTCACTTTTACCTTACTTACTTAAAATCTCGTATCATATCGTTTATCTCCTTCATAACCTCCCTTCCACCTAGGTGTAATTCACGTCCATAACTTGAAGCTCTATTATATTACTCGCACCTCTGGTACATACACAATTCGGTGGGAGCTTCGTACTGACTTCTTATGAGGCTGGTACTTCTTCTAACTAGCCTCCTTGTAGAGCCATTATAGATTATGGTTGTTGTGTTATTTCTCTTGAACATCTGATATTAAGAGTGATTCTGTCATGTTCTCCAACACAACTTCTATAATTTTTCTAGGTCCAATAATCAGACTCCTGACTTACTTAGGTGATGTAATTCTTTAGTTTCCTCTTTCTTCTGATCAGCCTTTTTGTAGGCTTAAGCTATCTTCCGATCTATGGCTCATGGTATCGGTTATTACCTTAGACTTTCATGGGCGTTATAGAATTTACATGATACAATATTCTACCAATTCAATCCTTGGTCTATGCCCTGGTCTCAATTCTTTCTCTTAATGTATACCAGAATCTTCTACGGCTGTATATACTGGATGTATAAAACTCCGAACCCTTAAGTACGTTCATAACGTAACCAACTCTGGATCATTGATCGAATAATTCCTTTCGTTCCATCTCAGCTTTCTTTAAACGTAAGGTATTACTTTTACTGATCTTTTTCCCCCTTGTTGCATCCGTACTTAGCTTATCTTAGTGCCCACATATTTGAAATTCCATACAACTCATATGATCCTGAATATCACTTATGATTTTACTTCCCGTTCATTAGCCATTGTAGGTGCCACTTTCTTAGGGAGTGCATACAATGTTGTTTTAAGACTATTGTCATACGACCATTTCCTCTTTAGGTCATTGTGCCGAGGTTGAAGCCTTCTTCCTTATTTCCTCAGCTAGTCTTTTGTTGTAGTACTTAGGGAGAACCCTTGACTCTTGTAAAGGTGTGAGCTTATTACGGACCTTTTTTGATGTCCTTACTTGCCTATACTTATCCGTAGTTACTTATCTCCACGCCCTTGTTCTCGTAGGGTTGCTTCTGAACTGATATTTTGACTGCCTTTACAGTGGCACTTTCTTTTATCTCCGTAACACTTATGTGGTACCTTTAACTACCCCGACTCTTGTTTGAATATATTTCAAGTATTATAATGATATTCTCCGAGGCTGAATTCTCCATGTTGGGTTTTACTATGTTTATCTTAAACGATCTGATGACTCGTCTGTAACCTTCTGTTTAGCCAAAACTGAGATCTTCCTGACCAATTACTAACTACTCGTTGGCCCATTCTCATATCAATATTTCTTGTAATCTTTCTTGGGTTATTTACCTTGTTTTAACTTACGTCTCGTACTGGCTCTTTATTTATTAATAACAGCTCGAGCAGGAACCTTTACTTCCTCTCCTTGACATCGTGCTTGCACAATATTCTTGAACCGTAGCGTATCTGTAAGATTTGGATAAGTGCCATCTCATTCCTCTTTCATTTATCACATTCTTCCTTTACCATTCCATAGATACTAGAACCACTTAATTTTGACTTAATGCCACATCATTCCATATTCCCCCCTTTAGGGGTGTACTAAGAGTTGTAGCCACGAAGATCCACCTATAGATGTTTTACATCTTCATCTTTGGCGTCGTTCCTCAACATCAATGATCCTTACACGCCTTGCGGCAATCCTTCTGTACCGAGGATGATAGATTCCCTTACTCGCGAGGTGACACTTAGCGTAACTGGCACATACAGTCTCTTAATCTTAACTTTGCTCACATTGCTTGCTCTAGGGAAGCGTCTCCCTAAATGACTATTCTCTGAATTCATCGTGGATCTCTTCTGTTGTCCATTCTATTACTGCCGGAACGAAATCTGAAATTCCCATGATGCCGAGTACTTTCCAATCATTCAGTCCCTAATTCATATTTAGTTTATCTTGTTCACCAATCCATACTGATTCTATTACTCTGGGGTCTAACTTTTCCTCTTGATAATCACGCTAGAGTTGCGAATTTATTTCCTAAAATAAGGACATAACCTTATGGCCTATACTCTTTCATTGTCTTAAGGCCCATCACCTTTCGTCTCTTCCTTCATTTGACTATAGGTTCTGTAACACTCTACCGTTTTCATCCATGTATAACACCTTATTCATAATGCTTTCTTATCCCTCTTCTCAGTATTCTGCTAATATTTCTGCATATCCCTTTTCTTGTGAAAACTTCAATACGATATTCTTTTGCTTTTAGCTTCCCTTTGCTCCATCCAATGGCTCTTTGGGTTGCTCAACATCCTTGCTCTACTAGGGATGAGAGCCACACTTAAGGTAATATTTATCCCATCCAGGCTTTCAGTGCCTATCATTGTAGTACTCGTATCTAGCTGTACTATTTTAGAGTGCACCATCTGGGTGTCTCATAAAGAGATCTATTAGCACATTCGCAATATCCTTCGGAAATGTCAACTAACGCAAACAATTCATCCATCATATCTTCTTATACTACTTCTGTTAACCCCCATAGGGAATATCTGGAATGGGTGCATCCAATTGTATATACCTCCGTTACTGTTGAATATAACTCAAAAAAACCTTAAGTTCCTCTGCCTCAATTATAAACGCTGTTAACCTTTATTAATTGGGCGCCTCGTACCCTTCTTCAACTTGCTTCTTTTGCTTGTTGGAACTTGTATTTATCTTTTCAATCTCTCATTGTCTTTCACCATAAAGATGGATAGGCATTCTTGCCTAAAGGCTTCTTATCAGGAAGCTTACACCTTTCAGTACATCCATGATCTGCTAAAGATCTCATATTTACTTATCGTAGGCATCATACAAAAATCCAATTCCTCTGACTCAGCTCTTCCACAACAATCTTTCTTTCCATCCTTCTTTCCGGATGTAGGCACCGTCTTATTATGAATAAAATAGATTTTCGGAATTTGAATACTTATAAGTGAGCTCTACCACACGATCTAGAGTAAGAAGAAAGAGTGACAATCCTAAATGCCCTGTAGCCTCCTGCTTATAAGTGTGGTGCACGACACACCTATAAACAAGACTCTACTAGACACGGCTTGTAGACTCCCTAGGACAGAACTGCTCTGATACCACTTTTATCACGACCCAAACCGATGGGCCGCAACGGGCATCGGGTACCTTACTCGACCGAGTACTAACGTAATGTATCTTTCTTATTACATCATCATATACACGTGACATACTGGCCTAATAGGCCAACATGATCCTTTATAAACTCAAAACGTAGGGCGACAAGGCCGTACAATCTTTCATATACACGACATATGTCTACAAGCCTCTAAGAGTACATAAATATCATAAAGGTCGGGATAGAGTCCTGCCATACCAAACAATACACGTTTAGATCATACTAACCAGACAAACAACTCCGAAGCAAATGGAGCGCACCAACATCATCCGCTGAGCTGATAGCCTACGTGGAGGGCTCTCGACCAGTCTATCGGGACATGCGGGCATGAAATGCAGCGTCCCCAGGCAAAAGGGACATCAGTACGAATAATGTATCGAGTATGTTAAGGCTATCCCTTCTTTCTTTTGGCATGATCCATACGATGCGAACGAAACGTGCAAATGCACAAATTCCATAAATGACTCTATTCATAGAAGTATTAGACATATCTATGTTCTTGAATTTTCATGTGTCATAACATATTATCTTCTGTTTATGGGTCTCAGAATAATACTCAGCTGGAAAAGTTTATCCGGAAGGAAAATTGGGATTATTACGTATTTTTCATGCATTTTATACATGTGCATTGACCCATGACCAGATGGCGTTATATACGCGTATATATGTAAATATATGTATATGGGATATGGGAAAAGGTTACAGCGTAATATACGCACCACCACCTGATCAGCTGGTATATAATAATGATGTTGCCCACAGTGGCTGAAATATGATTCAAACGGTGTTATATACGCATATATATATGTATGTATTCAAATGGCGTTATATACGCATATATATGTATGTATTCAAACGGTATTATATATACGTATATATGTATGTATATATATGTATATGGGATATGGGAAAGGTTATGGCGTTATATACGCACCACCACCTGATCAGCTGGTATACAATGATGATTTTGCCCATAGTGGCTTGTATGATATGATGGGATGCCCTCAGAGGCTGATGAGGTTATGAAATATGTACCTATGCACGACATGACATTCATACGCATATGCATAACACTAAAAGTAATTTATGATTTACAAAGTTATTCAGACTTGCAGGTTGAGTCATGTACTCTATATTTCTTCCATGTCTCTTATGTACTTACTTATGTGCCTTACATACTCGGTACATTATTCGTACTGACGTCCCTTTTGCCTGGGGACGCTGCGTTTCATGCCCGCAGGTCCCGATAGACAGGTCAAGAGCCCTCCACGTAGGCTATCAGCTTAGCGGAAGATGTTGGTGCGCTCCATTTGCTTCGGAATTGCTTGTTTGGTTAGTATGATCTAGACGTGTATTGTTTGGTATGGCGGGACTCTATCCCGACCTTTATAACATTTATGTACTCTTAGAGGCTTGTAGACATATGTCGTGTATATGAAAGATTGTACGGCCTTATCGGCCTACGTTTTGAGTTTATAAAGGATCATGTTGGCCTATTAGGCCAGTATGTCACGTGTATATGATGATATAATAAGAAAGAAACGTTACGTTAGTACTCGGTCGAGTAAGGTACCGGGTGCCTGTTGCGGCCCATCGGTTTGGGTCGTGACAAAAGTGGTATCATCTTTTGTCACGGTCCAAACCGATGGGCCGCGATGGGCACCCAGTACCTTACTCAACCGAGTACCAACGTAACGTATCTTTCATATCATTCTATCATAGGTAAATGAACTGGAGTAAAGCATGAGGGAATACAAACTTATACATATGAAGTACGGGCCTATAAGACCAAAATAACCACTCGTGTACTGAACATGGGCCGATAAGGCCACACAATCTTTTACGTACATGACATCTGTCTACAAGCCTCTAAGAATACATAATTTTTATAAAGGTCGGGACAGAGTCCCGCCATACCAAACAATACACGTCTAAATCATACTAACTAATCAAGCAACTCCGAAGCAAATAGAGCACACCAACATCTTCCGCTGAGCTGATAGCCTACTTGGAGGGCTCTCGACCTATCCATCTGGACCTACGGGCATGAAACGCAGTATCCCCAGGCAAAAGGGACGTCAGTACGAATAATGTACCGAGTATGTAAGGCACATAAATAAGTACATAACAGACATGGAAGAAATATAGAGTAAATGACTCAACCTGTAAGTCTGGATAACTCTGTAAATCATGAAATACTTATAGTGTCATGCATATGTGTATGAATATCATGTCGTGCATAGGTATATATGTTCAAAAAATCATCAAGCCTCTGAGGGCATCCCATCATATCATCTCGGCCACTGTGGGCAAATCATCAACGTATACCAGCCGATCAGGTGGTGGTGCGCATATAACGTCGTAACCTTTTCCCATATCCCATATACATATAATATACATATGTACGCATATATAACGCCATCTGGTCATGGGTCAATTTACATGTATAAATGCATGAGATGCATAAGAAATACGTTAATAAGATTTACTCGGATTGCCATAAAAATCAATATGCTTTTCGGGTAAACTTTATCAAATACGTATTTTTCTGAGACCCATGAACAGAAGATATAATAATAATTCACATGGGGAATCAAGAATGTAGACACCCCTAGGATTTCTATGGATAGAGTCATTTATGAAAGTTGTGCATTTGCTCGTTTCGTTTATTTCGTATGGATCATGCCAAAAAGAAAGAAGGGATAGCTTTAACATACCTGGAGTAGGAAAAATCCGTATAATATTTTCGTTGAATTTGATAGACGAAGCCTTGCTACTACTGTTTGAAATTCAGAAACCAACGATTCTGTCTAAAGCTCTCAAAATGAAATGAATTTGGAATTTTAAGGTTCAAAAAGCAACGTCTGTTGCAAAGCCTTCAAGTGGAATGAATTGGAATTTTGAGATTTAGAAAGCAATGTCTCTTTCTTACGTTCTTAGG
>NW_017671967.1:15486-22986 GCF_001879085.1 Nicotiana attenuata | reverse complement strand
TTCTAGTAGCTACGAAATGGTAAAGGAAGAATGCAATAAAAATAAGAAAGGGATGAGATTGCACTATTCAAAGCCTACAGATAGGCTACGATCCCAGAACATTATGCAAACACGACGTCAAGGAAAAGAAGTGAGGCGTTCCTACCCGGAATGTTATGGATAAATAAGGAGCCAGTGCGAGACGTAAGTTAAGACAAAGGAAATAACCCAAGAAAGATTATGTGGAATATTTATATGAGAATGGGCCAACGAGTAGTTAGCAGTTGATTAAGGAAGAGCCTAGTTACGGCTAGATAGGAGGTTACAGACGAATCAACAGATCGTGCAAAATAAACATAGTAAAACCCAATATAGTGAATTCAGCTTCGCAGTAATGTTATTGTAATACTTGAAATATATTTAGATAGGAGTCAGGGTAGTTAAAGGTACCGTACGAATGTTACGGGAATAAAAGAGAGTGCCACTGGGGAGACAGTCAAAATATCAGTTCAGAAGCAACCCTACAAGCACAAGGGCATGGAGGTAAGCAATGTATCACTATATTATAAACATTAACTTCTCCATCGTATACCATACACAACTTCATTCAACATTTTAATCATATACCTCAATAGGGACTAGGGACATAAGTAGATATGCTTGAATAGCACTTTACCGGAATGAATAACATAGGCATTCTTAACTGCTAAGAGTAGAATCACTTATGGAATATTATTACGTTTACGTATCGTTACTTGGAAGGAAAGATTAGCCTTAACATACCTGTTTCTGCGAAATTCTTGAACGAAACCTATGCTTGAAGCTTGGATTCTTTGAAATTGAAACGAAATTATTTTCTGCTTCTAACGTTTCCTTGATGCAACATACTGAATTTCAGGCTCTTCTGAAAGCAACGTTACAAGAGGAGGAGCCATCTTCTTACAAAGACTTCTCCATTTTAACATATATATGATCATTATAATTGCAAAAGAATACCTTGATTTCATGTGAAAGGATTGTTGGACGTCTTTGTACAATGAGGTTTATGTTCCTCAACCTTTAAAACTAAGAAAGAAGCTTCTAACGTTATTAATTTAGAAAGACTTCCATGTTGCCCCCTTTCTGAAAGTGACTAAACGTCACTTTTGTATCCTTGTTCCAAGACTTGGACAAGTATCAAATTTGTGGATAATAATCATTTCCTAGGTTGCCACCTAGGTTAAATAGTTGCTTAGTCATTTCATGTGTTGTCACATGTATGTTGGAGTATAATTAATTAAGTTTTATCCCCTTATTAGTTAACTCGGTAATTTTCTGTTACCCGGTAATTAATCAATTACCCGCATAATTTAAAAATTATCACAAATTACTTAAAATTCTATTTATTTTTAAAATGCTTCATATATACTTTATATATTAGACTGCCGTGGTCATATGGTACCTTGCATGGTACTAGTTCATAATTATCGGGTATTATCGCTCGAGCCGTATTTTATCCCAAATTGGCCACTTTCAACGAAACTCCTTTTCTTTAATTCGTGTACCCCTTTATCCTTCATAACACTTATTTATCGCTTGTTATAAATAGCGTAATCCTTATAATCTCCAAATAATCTTATTCTCGAATTTACGTCGATTAATCTTACGACGAATTTTTGACGTACAGTGACGCTTTAATGTACGATAATGCGAAATATAATATCTCATTTTTGGACTTTCATTACTTTACTTATGGCGTACTTTCACGCGCGAAAACATGGGGTGTAACAATGAGAATGGTGCCTCTGAACCATGACGCCTTTGAATAATGATGTGCAGTATTGAGAGATCCTCAGGCCATGACATGGTGTCTTCAGGCTATGAGGATGATGCCTTCGGACTATGACGCCTTCGAACAAGTTGATCAAACTCAAGGTATTAAGCATAACAGACTTTTTGTTCTTGGAGATAATTGCATTTTGATTGAGTTATTGATATAAGGAAAAGGAAAGTAAGTAAGGTAAACAAAAAATACTTCTTTTTCTTTGAACCCACCCAATCAAAAATCCTCCTTTTCTCAAAGGAGAATCGAAAAAATCATATTTTCATACAATATCTTAATTGAATTATATGTAATGATCAATAAATTAAGTTGAATTCTATATCTACACATACCAAAAACATCGCAAAATCCTAGTACCAATCTAATCTATTCTATAGATATTTGGACTAGAGTTGACAAACAAACAAAACAAGCAATATACTTTCTTAGTATCGAATAGAAATCCAAATGGGCGTGGCCAAGTGGTAAGGCAACGGGTTTTGGTCCCGCTATTCGGAGGTTCGAATCCTTCCGTCCCAGAACATATATATTCTATATACCGTTACAACCCATATTCACATACGTTAGTTCATGCCATAAGGTCGTCGACGTAAATCCATAAAGAGATTATCTTTGAGATGATAAGAGATTAATCCTATTGGTCTTAAATGATACAAAGGTGTATAAGGGTGGTTAACAAGTATTAGAAGTTAAACGAATCAAGGATGTTGTCAGCCGTATTTTTGGGTAAACCTAGGGGTGCTTAATACTCTCAAGAGGTCGTATTTTAAGGTATATGAATCATAAAATATCCGTATCATTGTCTTGAAGTCAAACGAGTTATGAAACAAAAGTCGACAAGAGTTGTTGCAACTTAAGTTCATAGTTTTACTTAAACTTTAGGTCAAATGTTATTAAGCTTTTCTCTCAATATACTTGGAATTACGGGGTGATCCACCCACCAAATTGAATGTCTATGAGTCTAGTTTCCAACGCATTAAACCTTTTATCAATACTACATTGGAGTAGAGAGATATAGACATTTTTGCGAGACTGCACAAGCTGCTAGGTGACAAGTAGATGGGTCACCTACTTGGTTAAATGATAGCCCAAAAAGAGGCAATTTCGGGTCAGACAAAGAGCCCATTAAAAGGCTTATCTTCTGCAATATATCCCTCATTATATTTCACAAATAACCAGACCTAAACCCCTGCAAACTTCCTCCTAAAAATTATCCACAAACCCTAATTGATTTTCCCTCTCTTTCAAGTTTAAATTGGGGGTAAACCCTAAGAACCAAGATAAGGGCTGAGTTATCCAACAAGTAAGGTGAGTTTACTGCTATCTTTCATACATTTATTCTGCTGTGAATTCATGGTAATTCGTTCTATACATGTAAGAACTCACGGGACGGTGATCGGAAGCCGTGAGTTCGAGTTATTCACTTGTAGCGGACTGTTTTTTGGACTGTTTTGTGTTGCTGTTGGGCTGCGTGTTTTACTACTGTTTTGTGGAGTTTTGGAGGAGGAAGGGTGTGGAGAAACACCATATAGATGTAGGGTTGTGGGCTGGTAGTTCTTCGTAATATTTTCGGGTCGTTTGACACGACTACGGTGGCCGTCGTATGTATGAAGTGATTTGGTTGTGCGTGGACTGTTTTGGGAGGCTCAATATGATTATTATTGATGTTGTTTGGGCTGTTTGGTGATTGTTTGGAATTGTGTGAAGTCATATATATAGGGGAGGTGCTGTCTGTTTCATCGTAAAATAGGTTGTGGTCGATACATAATAGTTATGACGCTTGAATGGTAACTATAGTATCGTTTCTCTTATTGTAGACTAAGGAGTCGTGCAAATTGCATAGCTTGAGATTGGGGCAGTATATACAAGGTATGTGAGTCTATCCCTTTCCTTCTTTTGCACGACTCCGATTGTACATAATATAATGAACGAGCTTCCAAAGATACTCTACTCTTAGAAGCTAGCAGTACTTACATTGTTTTCCCTCTTATGGAATGATTGATGTTGATGTTGCTTCTCTTATTCTTATGTTATCAATGTTATTGGTACTTCCTGATTCTTATAAGGTTCATGGTGAAGAGTTAGTCCTAATAACGTGTACAGAGGATACCGACCTTACGTCACTCCGAAAGGTTTAGAACGTGAGTTCATGAGTCGAGCATGCATTATATATATGTATCTATTTTACTCTACCGAGCCGCGCTATAGTCGGCCGGGTACGGCACCTATTGTGCAACCACTGATCAGTTGGGTTTTATCGAGCTCCACGTGGCCGGGTACGTTTTTACCGAGCCTATTACGGCCGGGTACGATATGATGATGATGATGCCCACAGAGGCGTATGTTTTAAAAGTTTATGTATATATACATATGTATCACGCATTTCATGTCAGTAGCCCTTAGAGGTACCCAGATGTTACAGGTTGTTTATTCTCTATCCCTGCTTACATTACTGTTCGTACTTATGGTTCCCTGCCTTACATACTCAGTACTTTATTCGTACTGACGTCCTTTTATTTGTGGACGCTGCATGTCGTGCTGCAGGTCCTGATAGACAGGCAGGGGCAGCTCCCCCACCATAGTAGGCTGTCCAGTTCAGCGGTGATTGGCGAGATCCCTTCTTCGGACTTGCCTTGGTCTTGGTATGCATTTTTGTTATAGATATTATGGGTATGTCGGGGCCCTGTTCCGGCTATGTTGCAACACTTATGTTCCTTTAGAGGCTCATAGACAGGTGTCGACTCATGTATAGTTTGGTAGGCCTTGTCGGCTGGGTTTTTTTGTATAGTCTCTCATGGTAGTGTGGTAGCTCGTACCTTATATATAGTTTCTTGATTGTCTAGTCATCTCATGTTATGTATGTTCATGCCATCATATTTTATTGTTGGTTGTCCATGACCCATGTCTACCATTTATATTGATCTCGTCAGCCCTAAAAGATAATAAAGAAGGTTAGATAAAATGTATGTTGGTGCTCGGTAAGTATGGCCGGGTGCTAGTCATGGCCCTCCAGTTTGGGTCGTGACAAACTTGGTATCAGAGAAAGTTTGTCCTAGGGATTGTCTATGAGCCGTGTCTAGTATAGTCTTGATTATGGATGTGTAGCGCGCCACATTTATAATCAGGAGGCTACATGACATCTAGGGTTGTTACCCTTTTCCTGAATCTAGATCGTGCGTAGAGTTAAGTCGTAAGTGTTCATCTTTAATATTCACCTTGTTTTCTTTCAGCGATGCCTTCGACTAGGAAGCAAACATTTAGTGGACGGCTTGATACAGCTGCGGGAGAGGGTACCAGTCAGGTGCCCCAAGCCAGAGCAGGCCAAAGTGAGGCTCAGAGTGAGATGCCGTCTCATACCTCATCTACTCCGTCTCTTCCAGAGGATATTAGGAGAAACCCAACACCTCCAGTTCCTCTGTTTGTCACTACAGACCAGGATATGCGGAATGCGGTGCAGTTGTGGACTAACTTGGTAGCTGCTCAGGCTCAAAGGCAGAATACCGGTGTTGTTGATAAACCGGTTAGTACGAGAGTTCGTGATTTTATTAATTTAGACCCTCCTGTGTTTACCGGATCAGATCCGAAGGAGGACCCGCCGACTTTTATTGATCAGGTTCATCGTACACTGCGGCTTATGCATACTAGTTATACAGAGGCAGTAGAGTGTGCTTCTTATCGGCTACGGGATTTAGCGGTTCTCTGGTATGATAGTTGGGAGAGATCCAGGGGTCTGAACGCTCCTCCAGCTGTGTGGAAGGAATATTCTGAGGCCTTTCTTCGTCACTACTTGCCAGTTGAGATACGACGAGCTAGAGCTGATAAGTTCTTGAACCTTAGACAAGGTAATATGAGTGTGCGAGTGTATAGTATGCAGTTTGATTCTTTAGCAAGGTATGCTCCCCATATGGTAGCAGAGATGAGTGATAGGGTGCATCTGTTCGTAAATGGGTTGGGACCACATCTGATAAATGAGTGCACGACAGCCTCCTTGGTGGAGGGCATGGATATTTCCCGTATTCAGGCTTATGCCCAGACCCTAGAGGATCGTAAGCGCCAGCAAAGGGCAGATAGGGAGCAGGATAGGGGCCAGCATAAGCGGGCGAGATTTGCAGGGTATTCTGATGACTTCAGAGGCAATGTCAAGCCCCAGTCTTCGAGGAGTTCGGCGCCATCTGTAGCTAGTGCTCCTCCATAATTCTAGAGGCCTCGATATGATCGATTTACCTATTCAGGTCCAGGTCAGAGTTCGCGGGCATCAGGCTCGCAATATCACAGAGATACTAATCAGACGAGACCCCCAACACCATGTTGTGATCAGTGCGGTAAGGCCCACTTTGGACTGTGCCGTCGAGGTTCTGATGCATGTTATTCTTGCGGACAGCCTAGCCATATGATACGGGATTGTCCTAACAGAGGAGGTGGTGGTATGGCTCAGCCGACTGGATCTGTGTCTGGTTCTTCCTCATCAATTCGACCTCCAGCACGGGGTTTTCAGCAGTCGACAGGTCGAGGTAGAGGTAGAGGTGCAGTGCGGAGTTCGAGTGGTGCTCAAAATCGAACCTATGCTCTAGTAGGTCGACAGGATCTCGAGTCATCTAGATGTTGTTACAGGTATATTGTCTGTGTTTTCTTACGATGTATATGCGTTGATTGATCCGGGATCCACATTATCATATGTTACACCCTTTGTGGCTAATAAGTTTGGCATTGAACCTGAATTGATAAGTAAACCCCTTGCGGTATCTACTCCGATAGGAGATTCTGTGATTTCTAGAAGGGTATATAGAGGTTGCACTGTGATGATTTGTAGTCGTCAAACCTCGGCAAATTTATTTGAGTTAGAAATGGTTGATTTCGATGTGATAATGGAAATGGACTGGTTGGCCTCATGCTATGCAAATGTTGACTGTCGTACGAAGATGGTTAGGTTTCAATTTCCTGGTGAACCCGTCATTGAATGGAAGGGGAACATTGCTACACCGAAAGGTAGGTTTATTTCCTATCTTAAGGCAAGGAAAATGATCTCAAAAGGTTACATTTATCATCTCGTTCGCGTTAGGGATGCGGAGGCGAAGCCGCCTACTCTACAATCAATCCCCGTGGTCAATGAATTTCCAGATGTTTTCCCAGATGAACTCCCAGGCCTTCCTCCTGAGAGGGAGATTGAGTTTAGTATTGATGTGTTGCCTGACACTCAACCGATCTCTATCCCTCCATACAGAATGGCCCCGGCAGAGTTGCAAGAGTTGAAGGCGCAGTTGAAGGACTTACTGGATAAGGGCTTCATTAGGCCTAGCACTTCACCTTGGGGTGCGCCAGTCCTGTTCGTGCAGAAGAAAGACGGGTCGTTACGGATCTGTATCGACTATCGACAGTTGAATAAGTTTACTGTAAAGAACAAGTATCCACTTCCAAGGATTGACGACCTGTTTGACCAACTCCAGGGTGCCAAGTATTTCTCCAAGATTGACTTACGTTCAGGGTATCATCAGGTGAGGGTCAAGGAGAAGGATATTCCAAAGATGGCCTTCCGGACAAGATATGGGCACTTTGAGTTCTTGGTGATGTCGTTCGGGCTAACAAATGCCCCAGCAGCTTTTATGGATCTCATGAATACTGTATTCAGGCCCTATCTTGATGTGTTCGTGATCGTATTCATTGATGACATTTTGGTGTATTCTCGTTCGAAGGCTGAACAT
>NW_017671967.1:7217-15354 GCF_001879085.1 Nicotiana attenuata | reverse complement strand
ATTATATCATCAGCCCCAGTTTCATTTTTTGTGGGGAAATTGGGATTTTTGTTTTGGTGTGACTGAACCTCAGCGAGAGGCTGCCTACGTATCCTTTCGGAATCAAGTCAGACGTAGTTCAGGAAAACAAATTTTTGTTTTTGTTTTTGTTTTGTTTTTCTTTTTCTTTTGTTCTTGTACTTCCGGGTTCCAAAAAGGGTAGCCAAAGAAGCGTAACCGGCTCAAGGGGTTTACGAAGGGTTGATAGTATTTGGGTAGCGAGAAGGAATGCCTTCGTCATCTCAATTGCACAAAAGCCATCATCGCAGGAGGCCTAGACATAATACCTTTTGACTGCATCTGCATTGACTGTTGTTTCAGGGTCATTTCCTTCGATGTCTCCCAGATACAGTGCTCCTCTTGGCAATATCTTTCTGATTATGTATGGACCTTTCCAATTAGGGGAAAACTTTCCTTTTGCTTCTTGGTGATGAGGGAGAATGCGTCTGAGTACAAGCTGTCCCACTTCAAAATTCCTGGGACGCACTTTCTTGTTATAAGCGCGGGCCATTCTTTGTTGGTATAACTGCCGTGACAAACTGCGGCCATCCGTTTTTCATCAATTAATGACAATTGCTCTAGCCGGGTCTTAATCCACTCACTGTCCTCAATCTCCACTTCAACAATTATCCGGAGTGAAGGAATTTCTATTTCTGCAGGTATGACAGCTTCACTACCGTAAACCAACAAGTACGGTGTCGCTCCAATTGATGTACGCACTGTGGTACGATACCCGAGTAACGCGAAAGGTAGCTTTTCATGCCATTGCCTGGAGCTTTGAATCATCTTTCTCAAAATCTTCTTGATGTTCTTATTTGCTGCTTCAACGGCACCGTTGGCTTTTGGTCGATAAGGAGTAGAGTTTCTATGCGTTATCTTGAATTGTTCACATACCTCTCCCATCAGACGACTGTTCAAATTTGCAGCATTGTCGGTAATGATAGTTGCAGGAATGCCAAAGCGGCAAATGAGATTGGAGTGCACAAAGTCTACCACAACTTTCTTGGTGACCGACTTGAGAGTAATGGCCTCAACCCATTTTGTGAAATAGTCAATTGCCACCAATATGAATCTATGCCCATTCGAAGCTTTCGGCTCGATCGGCCCAATGACATCCATACCCCAAGCAACAAATGGCCAAGGTGCTGACATCGGATGAAGCTCTGTTGGAGGTGCATGAATCAAATCACCGTGCACCTGACATTGATGGCATTTTCGAACAAAGCTGAAGCAGTCCTTTTCCATAGTTATCCAGTAGTACCCCGCTCACAGAATTTTCTTTGCCAACACATAACCATTCATATGAGGTCCGCATACTCCCGCGTGTACTTCATGCATAATTCTTCCGGCTTCCTCGGCATCAACACATCTTAGCAAATTGAGGTCCGGGGTCCTTTTATACAAAACATCACCGCTTAAGAAGAAACCGCTCGCAAGCCGTCTAATGGTTCTCTTCTGATCTCCAGTGGCTTGCTCGGGGTATTCTTGTGTTTTGAGAAATCTCTTGATATCATGATACCAGGGCTGAATGCTGGGTTCCGCCTCGACCGCATTACAATACCCGTGCTTTTCTTTGATTTGAATCTCCAGAGGGTCGATATGGACATTGCCTAGGTAAGGCAGCATTGAAGCTAGAGTGGCAAGTGCATCGGCTAGTTCATTGTGACACCGAGGAATATACCTGAACTCTATCGACTTGAAGCGCTTGGTGAGATCTTCCACATGCTGTCGATAGGGAATGAGCTTAACATCTCGAGTCTCCCACTCTCCCTGGGCTTGCCGGATAATCAAATCAGAGTCCCCCATGATCAATAAATCTTCGATATCTTGGTCAATTGACATATTCATGCCCATGATGCAAGCTTTGTACTCAGCCGTATTGTTTGTGCAGAAGAATCGGAGCCTAGCTGTAGCTGGGTAGTGCTGACCATTGGGTGATATCATGATTGCCCGAATGCCTACACCTCTTGCATGTACTGCTCCGTCAAAGAACATTTTCCAAGCACGAGTGTCCTCAGAGATGGCTTCTACTGAATTTACCTCCTCATCTAGGAAATATGTTCTCAATGGTTGGTATTCCTCGTCAACCGGGTTTAAATCCAAATGATCTGCCAATGCCTGGGCCTTCATTGCCGTGCGAGTGACGTAGACTATGTCAAATTCGGTGAGCAAGATTTGCCATTTTGCTAGTCTCCCAGTGGGCATCGGTTTCTGGAATATGTACTTCAAAGGATCTAACCTGGTTATTAGATAGGTGGTGTGGGCTTGAAGATAGTGTCTCAACTTTTGAGCGACCCACGTCAGAGCACATCATGTTCTTTCCAGCAAAGTATACTTTGCCTCGTAGCTGGTGAACTTCTTGCTCAGCTAGTAAATTGCCTGCTCTTTTCTGCCGGTTATATCATGCTGCCCAAGAACACAGCCAAAAGAATTTTCCAATACTGTCAGATACAAGAAGAGAAGTCGCCCATGCTCCGGTGGGACCAATACTGGAGGATTTGACAAATATTCCTTGATTTTGTTGAAGGCCTCTTGACATTCGGATGTCCATTTGATTGCTGCATCTTTCTTCAACAATTTGAATATGGGCTCACAGGTGGTAGTCAGTTGAGTCGATGAACCGACTGATATGTTTAACCTGCCCAATAAGCTCATCACATCCTTCTTAGTTCTTGGAGGAGGTAAATCTCGAATGGCCTTTATCTTTGTGGTATCTAACTCAATACCTCTCCTGCTGACTATGAAACCCAGGAGCTTGCCTGATGGGACTCCGAANTTATGAAACAAAAGTCGACAAGAGTTGTTGCAACTTAGGTTCATAGTTTTACTTAAACTTTAGGTCAAATGTTATTAATCTTTTCTCCCAATATACTTGGAATTACGGGGTGATCTACCCACCAAATTGAAGATCTATGAGTTTAGTTTCCAACGCATTAAAACTTTTATCAATACGACATTGGAGTAGAGAGATATAGACATTTTTGCGAGACTGCACAAGCTGCTAGGTGACAAGTAGGTAGGTCACCTACTTGGTTAAATGATAGCCCAAAAGAGGCAGTTTCGGGTCAGACAAAGAGCCCATTAAAAGGCTCATCTCCTGCAATATATCCCTCATTATATTTCACAAATAACCAGACCTAAACCCCTGCAAACTTCCTCCCAAAAATTATCCACAAACCCTAATTGATTTTCCCTCTCTTTCAAGTTCAAATTGGGGGTAAACCCTAGAGTTTGAAGAACCAAGATAAGGGCTGAGTTATCCAACAAGTAAGGTGAGTTTACTGCTATCTTTCATACATTTATTCTGCTGTGAATTCATGGTAATTCGTTCTATACATGTAAGAACTCACGGGACGGTGATCGGAAGCCGTGAGTTCGAGTTATTCACTTGTAGCGGACTGTTTTGTGGACTGTTTTGTGTTGCTGTTGGGCTGCGTGTTTTACTACTGTTTTGTGGAGTTTTGGAGGAGGAAGGGTGTGGAGAAACTCCATATATATGTAGGGTTGTGGGCTGGTAGTTCTTCGTAACATTTTCGGGTCATTTGACACGACTACGGTGGCGTCGTATGTATGAAGTGATTTGGTTGTGCGTGGACTGTTTTGGGAGGCTCAATATGATTATTATTGATGTTGTTTGGGCTGTTTGGTGATTGTTTGGAATTGTGTGAAGTCATATATATAGGGGAGGTGCTGTCTGTTTCATCGTAAAATAGGTTGTGGTCGATACATAATAGTTATGACGCTTGAATGGTAACTATAGTATCGTTTCTCTTATTGTAGACTAAGGAGTCGTGAAAATTGCATAGCTTGTGATTGGGGCAGTATATACAAGGTATGTGAGGCTATCCCTTTCCTTCTTTTGCACGACTCCGATTGTACATAATGTAATGAACGAGCTTCCAAAGATACTCTACTCTTAGAAGCTAGCAGTACTTACATTGTTTCCCCTCTTATGGAACGATTGATGTTGATGTTGCTTCTCTTATTCTTATGTTATCAATGTTATTGGTACTTCCTGATTCTTATAAGTTTCATGGTTATTCTTATGTTATCAATGTTATTGGTACTTCCTGATTCTTATCAATGTTATTGTGCAACCACTGATCAATTGGGTTTTACCGAGCTCCACGTGGCCGGGTACGTTTTTACCGAGCCTATTACGGCCGAGTACGATATGATGATGATGATGCCCACAGAGGCGTATGTTTTAAAAGTTTATGTATATATACATATGTATCACGCATTTCATGTCAGTAGCCCTTAGAGGTACCCAGATGTTACAGGCTGTTTATTCTCTATCCCTGCTTACATTACTGTTCGTACTTATGGTTTCCTGCCTTACATACTCAGTACTTTATTCGTACTGACTTCCTTTTATTTGTGGACGTTGCATGTCGTGCTGCAGGTCCTGATAGACAGGCAGGCACAGCTCCCCCACCATAGTAGGCTGTCCAGTTCAGCGGTGATTGGCGAGATCCCTTCTTCGGACTTGTCGTGGTCTTGGTATGCATTTTTGTTATAGATATTATGTGTATGTCGGGGCCCTGTTCCGGCTATGTTGCAACACTTATGTTCCTTTAGAGGCTCATAGACAGGTGTCGACTCATGTATAGTTTGGTAGGCCTTGTCGGCTGGTTTTTGTTGTATAGTCTCTCATGGTAGTGTGGTAGCTCGTACCTTATATATAGTTTCTTGATTGTCTAGTCATCCCATGTTATGTATGTTCATGCCATCATATTTTATTGTTGGTTGTCCATGACCCATGTCTACCATTAATATTGATCTCGTTAGCCCTAAAAGATAATAAAGAAGGTTAGATAAAATGTATGTTGGTGCTTGGTAAGTATGGTCGGGTGCTAGTCATGGCCCTCCAGTTTGGGTGGTGACACCGGGTTCAACTCTCAGGGTTTCATTATGACTCACCCGTGTGGGCTCTGGCCTTTTCACTTTATTCTGCCCTTGCCTTTGATTTTCTTTCTTTTCCAATGTCTTTTCTTCGAAAGCATCAACCACTATGGTAAGTCGGGATTGGCCTGACGCACTCACTGAGGCTGGGTATTTTCTTCGACTCTGACCAGGCGGGGCCCTGTGAAGCCGGTCCTGCCACCTTTTCTTTGTAGTAATTCAGAATCAGTGTTAAACCGAAAAGGACCCAAAGAGAAGTATGCGAAAAGGCAAGCATATGAGTTTGAAGAGAAGCGTCCCTTTCGAGGGAAAAGAAGGACTTATCTGGGGTGCATGCTGGCTTCAAATGAACATGACATGCTTCTTGGACTGGACGCCCGACCCACACAAACTTTCCAGCTTCTCGCAAACCCATTGATCCGTATTTCAAAACCAGGGAACCTTGCCAGGACTCTTTTAATGATGAGATGCCTTCTTTTCGGTCGACAGCGCCCTTTGCGGGTTTTCGCTAATCGACCTCTCTCATTTCTCTTCTCACAGTCGCCCGATAGTGCTCTTTGCGAGTTTTCACTAAGCGGACTCTCTCATTTTCAGTTTCTCTACTCACCATCGCCTTATGGTGCCCGAAGGTTTTCACCGATAAGACTCCCTCATTTTATTTCTCTCAATTTGCATTGTGTCAGATTCCAACAATAACGTTTTCCACTTCCCTGCCTTTGCCAATTGATCGGAAGGACTTGGATAAGGTTTTTGGGGTAAAAAGAATTTTGGGTGGAACTATAACTTTGAACCATTTCGGCGGATTCATGGCCGAACCATTATATCATCTGCCCCAGTTTCATCTTTTGGGGAAATTGGGATTTTTGTTTTGGTGTGACTGAACCTCAGCGAGAGGCTGCCTACGTATCCTTTCGGAATCAAGTCAAACGTAGTTCAAGGAAATAATTTTTTTTTTTGTTTTTCCTTTCTTTTCTCTTTTTTTCTTTTTTTTTCTTTCTATTTTCTTTGTCTTTTCTTTTCTTTTCTTTTCTTTTCTTCTTGTACTTACAGGTTCCAAAGAGGGTAGCCAAAGAAGCGTAACCGGCTCAAGGGGTTTACGAAGGAATGATAGTATTTGGGTAGCGAGAGCCTTCGTCATCTCAATTGCACAAAAGCCATCATCGCAGGAGGCATAGACATAATACCGTTTGACTGCATCTGCATTGACTGCTGTTTCAGGGTCATTTCCTTCGATGTCTCCCAGATACAGTGCTCCTCTATGCAATATCTTTCGGATTATGTAGGGACCTTTCCAATTAGGGGCAAACTTCCCTTTTGCTTCCTGGTGATGAGGGAGAATGCGTCTGAGTACCAGTTGTCCCACTTCAAAATTCCTGGGACGCACTTTCTTGTTATAAGCGCGGGCCATTCTTTGTTGGTATAACTGCCCGTGACAAACTGCGGCTATCCGTTTTTCATCGATTAATGACAATTGCTCTAGTCGGGTCTTAACCCACTCACTGTCCTCAATCTCCGCTTCAACGATTATCCCGAGTGAAGGAATTTCTACTTCCGCAGGTATGACAGCTTCAGTACCGTAATCCAACAAGTACGGTGTCGCTCCAATTGATGTACGTACTGTGGTACGATACCCGAGTAATGCGAAAGGTAGCTTTTCATGCCATTGCCTGGAGCTTTGAATCATCTTTCTCAAAATCTTCTTGACGTTCTTATTTGCTGCTTCAACGACACCGTTGGCTTTTGGCTGATAAGGAGTAGAATTTCTATGCGTTATTTTGAACTGTTGACATACCTCTCCCATCAGACGACTGTTCAAATTTGCAGCATTGTCGGTAATGATAGTCGCAGGAATGCCAAAGCGGCAAATGAGATTGGAGTGCACAAAGTCTACCACAGCTTTCTCGGTGACCGACTTGAGAGTGATGGCCTCAATCCATTTTGTGAAATAGTCAATTGCCACCAATATGAATCTATGCCCATTCGAAGCTTTCGGCTCGATCGGCCCAATGACATCCATACCCCAAGCAGCAAACGGCCAAGGTGCTTACATCGGATGAAGCTCTGTTGGAGGTGCATGAATCAAATCACCGTGCACCTGACATTGATGGCATTTTCGAAAAAAGCTGAAACAGTCCTTTTCCATGGTTATCCAGTAGTATCCCGCTCGCAGAATTTTCTTTGCCAACACATAGCCATTCATATGAGGTCCACATACTCCCGCGTGTACTTCATGCATAATTCTTCCGGCTTCCTCGGCATCAACACATCTTAGCTGGTTGAGGTCCGGGGTCCTTTTATACAAAACATCACCGCTTAAGAAGAAACCGCTCGCATGCCGTCTAATGGTTCTCTTCTGATCTCCAGTGGCTTGCTCGGGGTATTCTTGTGTTTTTAGAAATCTCTTGATATCATGATACCAGGGCTGAATGCTGGGTTCCGCCTCGACCGCATTACAATACTCGTGCTTTTCTTTGATTTGAATCTCCAGAGGGTCAATATGGGCATTGCCTAGGTAAGGCAGCATTGAAGCTAGAGTGGAGAGTGCATCGGCTAGTTCATTGTGACACCGAGGGATATACCTGAACTCTATCGACTTGAAGCGTTTGGTGAGATCTTCCACATGCTGTCGATAGGGAATGAGCTTAACATCTCGAGTCTCCCACTCCCCCTGGGCTTGCCGGATAATCAAATTAGAGTCCCCCATGATTAATAAATCTTCAACATCTTGGTCAATTGCCATATTCATGCCCATGATGCAGGCTTCGTACTCAGCCGTATTGTTTGTGCAGAAGAATCGGAGCCTTGCTGTAGCTGGGTAGTGCTGACCATTGGGTGATATCAAGATTGCCCCAATGCCTACGCCTCTTGCATTTACTGCTCCGTCAAAGAACATTTTCCAAGCACGAGTGTCCTCAGAGATGGCTTCCACTGAATTTACCTCCTCATCTGGGAAATATGTGCTCAATGGTTGGTATTCCTCGTCAACCGGGTTTTCAGCCAAATGATCTGCCAACGCCTGGGCCTTCATTGTCGTGCGAGTAACATAGACTATGTCAAATTCAGTGAGCAAGATTTTCCACTTTGCCAGTCTCCCAGTGGGCATCGGTTTCTGGAATATGTACTTCAAAGGATCTAACCTGGTTATTAGATAGGTGGTGTGGGCTTGAAGATAGTGTCTCAACTTTTGAGCGAC
>NW_017671967.1:0-6479 GCF_001879085.1 Nicotiana attenuata | reverse complement strand
ACAAGACAATTTGTAGTTTGAACGGTGTTGGTTTTGTGGCCTTGATCATCTCAATTGCTTGATCCCGGCCCCATTTCCGTTGAGAACTTTGCTGTTCGTTTGCCTTGAGGGTGAATCTCTTTTCAAACTGATCGGGTCCAGCCTTAGGACTTCATGATGACTCGCCCGTGTGGGCTCTACCCTTTTTACTTTATTCTGCCCTTGGGACCTTTGCCTTTGACTTCCTTTCTTTTCCAATGTTTTTGCTTTGAAGGCATCAACCACCATGGTCAATCGGGATTGGCCTGACGCACTCGCTGAGGCTGGGTATTTTCTTCAACTCTGACCAGGCGGAGCCCTGTGAAGCCGGTCCTGCCACCTTTTCTTTGTACTAGTTACGGAATCAGAGTTAAACCGAAAGGGATTCAAAGAAAAAATATGCAAAAGGCAAGCATATGATTTTAAAGAGAAGCGTCCCTTTCGGGGGAAAAGGAGGACTTATCTAGGGTGCATGCTGGCTTCAAATGAACATGACATGCTTTTTGGACTGGATGCCCGACCCACACAAACTTTCCAGCTTCTTGTGAACTCATTGATCCGTATTTCAAAAACCAGGGAACTTTGCCAGGACTCTTTTAGTGGTGAGATGTCTTCTTTTCGGCCGACAACGCCCTTTGCGGGTTTTCGCCAATCGACCTCTCTCATTTCTCTTCTCACCGTCGCCCGATAGTGCTCTTTGCGAGTTTTCACTAAACGGACTCTCTCATTTTCAGTTTCTCTACTTACCATCGTCTTATGGTGCCCGAAGGTTTTCACCGATAAGACTCTCTCATTTTATTTCTCTTAATTTGAATTGTATCAGATTCCAACAATGACGTTTGCCACTTCCATGCCTTTGTCAATTGATCGGAAGGACTTGGACAAGGACTTGGGGTAAAAGGACTTTGGGCAGAACTACAACTTTGGAACCGTTTCGGCGGATTCATGGCCGAACCATTATATCATCTGCCCCAGTTTCAACTCTTGGGGGAAATTAGGATTTTTATTTTGGTGTGACTGAACCTCAGCGAGAGGCTGCCTACGTATCCTTACGGAATCAAGTCAAACGTAGTTCAGGAAATAATTTGTTTTTTTTGTTTTTTTTTCCATCATATTTTCTTCTTTTTTTTCATATATTTTTTTGTTTCTTTTTTTTTTCTTTTTTCTCTTTTTTTTTTCTTTGTCTTTTTCTTCTTTTTTTTTAATAATAGTTTCGGGTTCCAAAGAGGGTAACCAAGGAAGGGTAACTGGCTCAAAGGGTTTGCGAAAGATTGATAGTGTTTGGATAGCGGGAATGAAAGCCTTCGTCATCTCAATTGACCAAGTCATCACCGCAGAGAATCTAGACATAGTACCTTTTTACTACATCCGCATTCACAACTGCTTCGGGATCATTGCCTTGGATGTCTCCCAGATACAATGCTCCTTTCGGCAATATTTTCCGGATGATGTATGGACCCTTCCAATTAGGAGCGAATTTTTCCTTTTGCTTCCTGGTGATGAGGGAGAATGCGTCTTAACACGAGTTGTCCCACTTCAAGGTTCCCGGGCCGCACTTTCTTGTTGTAAGCATGAGCCATTCTTTGTTTGTACAACTGCCCGGATGTTCCTTGAGTACAGCACACTCTTTTGTTGTAATGTATGGACCTTTCCAACCTGCGAACCAATTTCCCTTCAATTGTTCCAATTCTTTGTTTTATCTCCTCAAGGTTACCTTCTTTGCATTTCGACTCTTGATTTATTATTTCGAAAATCTGACAGCGTTTTGGGATCTAGGCATGAAGTCCGCAAGCATGTCATGTCATTTAAAGCTGCATTATTAGAACTAAAGAGAAGAAAATGAAGGAGAAAAATAGCAAAATCAGAAAGAAAAATGAACGAAGAAGTTTTGATTTCATTTTTTGGAATTTTGAAGATAACAGGGTTCACATTCGGGAAATTAAAGACAAGAAACTACAGGAAACATCCGAGTTACACGCTGGAATAACTCGGGATGCAGAAAAAGTAGCAGGACGGGTCTACCGGGACTCCCGCCTGATCGGGAATGGCGTAGCCTTCCAATTTTGGAGTTTAGCATCTGGTCCCATGTAGAGCACCTCAGCGATGGTAGTCCCTTCTCCCGGCTGGACCATGTGGGTTTCGTAGAGCATTTTCCTCATTGCCCCACGTATTTCCTCACTTTCTTCAGCCATAAAAACCTCATCATCTTCCTCTTTACCGTATTTAGGCTTGACAAAAGTTTCATACAAATGTACCACCTCATAATCAGCCATTTTCATTTTTTGGAAGAACACTTCTGCTTCCTCAGCACTCACAGGCTTCTTAGGCGGGAAACGCCTTCTGGTGGCATTGTTTATCTCCTCTACATTTGAATATTTCTCAACAGGGGGTTTTCTAACAGCTCTCCCAAGATCTCTTTACCCCTGTACATAACCACCGTCTGATGATAATTCCATGGTACCGCAGCAGGGTTCGTCATAGGCTTTTGTGGTACGCGTCCAATAACCACTGGCTCATTCAGCCGAGGTGGTTTAATTATCCCCCGTACCATAGGCTTGCTTAGGTACGTACATTTGTGTTCCTTTTTTCAAATCAGATTTCTTTTCTGGTTCTGTCTTGGTGATTTTGCTCTTCTTTTCCCCTTTCTCTTGCTTCGGGGTCACCTTTGGCTTTCTTTCTGCATCAGCGATAGCAATTATAGCTTTTAATGCTGGATCAAACTCTCTGTCTTCACAGATCATCCCGATCAACGGCCCGTTGCTGTGGGTTGGCAGTGGATTATTGTTCACTTAGTATTATTTTTCCTTGCTCTATTAAGTTTTCCACCGCTTGTTTCAGGGTCCAACAGTCATTTGTGTGATGGCCTTCTGCCCCAAAATGGTATGCACACCTGTCACCAGTTCTGTAGGCAGGCGATGCCGGGTTTTGTCTGTTCTGAGGGACCGGCTGCAGCAAATTCATTTGAACAAGTTTTGGGAATAGACGGGAGTAAGATTCACCAATTGGGGTAAAGTTTGGTCTCCTGGGTGATTCCCGAGGATGGCAGTTATTCTGCGGAGGTCGGGGATTACAGTGGTTCTAGTGGGGAGGCTGGTTTCTTTGAAATGGATCTTGGTTTCTATTGGCTTGTGGCTGCGGCCGAGCAAAGGGTTGAGCATTCATGACCGCATACGGTTGAGGAGCATAAGCCATGTTATGGTGAGGGTAGTAATGTTGAGGGGTTCTCTCAGAAAACATGGGTCTAGGAGCCCGGTGTCTCCTTGCCCCTGAGGCTTCCATAACCGTTTCTTCTTTCTTATTACCTTTGGCCATTCCTCCAGACCCGCCTTGGATGGCTTGGGAGGTTGCCCTAATGGCCGACTGACTCAAGATTCTTCCTGTCTTCAGACCATTCTCCACCATTTCACCAATCTTAATCGCCTCTGCAAAAGGTTTGCCCATGGCCGACATCATGTTCTGAAAATAGTCCGATTCCTGGGCCTGAAGAAATACAGTGACCATTTCTACCTCATCCATTGGAGGCTTCACTCTTGAAGCCTGTTCGCGCCACTTAATTGCATATTCTCGAAAACTTTCTGAGGGTTTCTTCTTTAGATTAGCCAAGGAGTTCCTGTCCGGTGCAATGTCTATATTGTACTGAAATTGCCTAACAAAGTCTCTAGCAAGGTCATCCCAAATATGCCAACGTGACACGTCTTGGTCCATATACCACTCTGAGGCAATGCCGATTAAGCTTTCTCCAAAATACGCCATCAACAATTCCTCTTTGCCACCGGCTCCCCGTAACTGATTGCAATGCTTCTTCAGGTGAGCAATGGGGTCACCGTGCCCGTCATACTTCTCAAATTTTGGTGTTTTGAAACCTGGTGGCAGATGTACATGTGGGAACATACATAGGTCTGTATAGGAGACACTCTTTTGCCCGCTCAAGCCTTGCATATTTTTTAAACTCTGCTCGAGGCTTCTCATTCTCTTTACCATCTCATCCTGCTCTAGGGCTTTGGGGGTTTTGTCCTGCCCCGGTGTAAGCTCGTATGATGGCTGCTGAGAGTAGGTATATTGAGTATAATGAGGAGGGTCGGCCTGAAAGACGGGATTTTGGAATGTGAAGACTGAAGAGTCAACAGCATGCTTGGGTAGTGATGGTTGTGTGGCGGCGGAGCATGGTGGAGCTATGAAGATGTTAGGAGCTGCTTCTGCTGGGAACACCTGGGGGCGGACCTTAGAAGGTGTTCCGACGAAGTGAGCAGCCATGGTAGGTTGTCCCAAAGGAGTATGAGGGTGGCTGATAGGGACAGTAGTAGCACCTCCAGATCTAGGGAATAACTCTGGGAATCCGGGAATGGTGCTTGGAGGTTCCTTTCCGTTGTTCCAAGCATCCCACATTTCCATCAATCGCAGGCGCAAGATCCGATTTTCTTCAGCTGTAAAAGATTCAGAGGCCGGGACCCCCGAGATGGGGCTGTCTTCGGGTATGGGGATTGCAGGCAGAGTCATTTCAGACGACATCTCTGTATTTCCTTTGGATCTGGTGAAATAGCGATGTGAGGCCAGCTTACCACAAACCAACCATTGTTTAAAAAGCTCAGCTGGAAATTGACAGCAACAACGATTAGTTTTGAAATAAATAACAGATAGGTAACCGCACATTGGAGTGTGATGCACCTATACAGTTAAAGGAATATCTACATGTTTGCTTCGGTTGCATTCGTCATCCCGGCTTTTCTCTTGTTTCTTTTCTTTCTCTTTTGTTTTTCTCTCATTTTTCTTGTCCCTCTGTTTTCATTTTCTGCTTTTTCCCTTTTCTTTGCCATGGTCTTTCTCTCGATGCCTTATTTTCTCTTTTTGCGTTCCTTTCTCTCTTGTTTTTCTTTTATTTCCTCCCTTTGTATTTTCCTTCCTCTTTTTTTCTTAGGGTTACGGTCGAATCCTATGGAGATTGCCTACGTATCATGACCCCGCATGAATCAGACCAAGCATAGTTCTTGCAAATAAATGCAAACATATGTGCAAGAAATAAAGAAACAGTTTTTTGGGAACTTTCAAATTTTCATTAATAACAACTGCGATTACAAAGCTACTAGACTATTTGTTTTGCTTTTCTCGGAAAAGGAAAGTACAAAAACCAGACTCAAAAACTACAGACTCGGTTATTTAAGAATACATCAAAGCTTCAAATCCTGGGGCCCGTGGGGCATCACTCGGCATCGCCGCGGGCCTGCGTGCAAGACCCTTTTGCAACTGATCCAGATCGTGCATGACCTGGCGAACAAATATCATCACGGAGGCAAAGAACGTGGTACGACCCATCCGCTCACCGGCCTGACACTTCATGACAATATAGTTGTCGATGTTTCTGATTCTTTCCCTGATTTGGCCCTTCTATTGGAGTAGCCGACTTATCTGTTGGGTGCGAGCCTCTAGCACCCGAGAATCCTAGAAGTGAAGGTCTTGTAACAATTTTATTTCCTTTTCCATCTCAGCGATTAACCCATAGCATTGTTCCCTCTCGGCCTGAAATTCTTTGTCCCGGCGAGCTGCCTTTTCTTCAAGAGTATTCATTTTTCTCTTCATGTTAGCAATGGTTCCCTCATAATTTCTCTTCATTTGTTGTACAAACTGGGCTCTTTCCTCAGTCTTCTTTGCCCATTGTGCCCGAAGTCTTGCCATGTTTCCCTCAGATTTTCCCAATTCTTCCTGACAGTCCAGGACTTGCTTCTTTAACCCTTTTATCAATCTCTCGTCGGATAGACTTCTTTCTCGATTCCTGGCATCTATTTTCATTTGCTAAATTTGGGCCTTGAGAGCTTCATTCTCCTGGGTCAACTTCTTTTTATCACCTTCATCAGCTGCGGCTTGCAGGCTATTTTCAAACCGAAGCTCCTGAACCTGTTTTTCCAATGCTCCTATTCGAGCCCTGTACTCCTTTTCCTTGGCCAACCAATCCCATTGCACCTAGGCTTCATTAGTAAATTGTTGTACATGTGGTCTTTTGGCAGGTCTCTCAGGAATTTGAAATCTTTTACCAAACCAGACCAAGTATTTGGGATCAACCTCACCTCTGGCTCGGTCCTGTACTATAGTCTTAGGCTCAAGGTACCTGCACTCATTCCATATCTTTCGGATTCTGCCTTCAGGGAATGCAGCTTTCGGGCCTAACTCGATGACTTGCCCACTCAGGTCTTCATCATTGTGCACCGTCTGGAATCTTCCAAATTATCGCAAAACTCGGTAAGGAGCATATGGCTGAATGCTTCGAATACCCATCAAAAGAATATAAGAGACCTCTGCTGATGTGTATACAGCTTCAGTAGCAGGAAGCCATCCATAAGCCCATTCAACTTTATCTGCAGTGAGGGATCTTAAACATGACGACCAGGCCTCAATACCCTCAGGGAACTCAATACCCGTCACCCGGGTCTCGAATTCTGCAATACAACTCAACCCGGTTAAACCGTAGT
>NW_017671966.1:227775-231101 GCF_001879085.1 Nicotiana attenuata | reverse complement strand
GTGGAGGGTATAAAGGCGGCTGGTCTTTTAGGGTTTGATGTTAGAGACAAATAGGGGGGGTCTGAGAGGGGGGGGGCATGGGTTCGGACAGTTATATGCATATAACTCCTCAGTTCGTGGCCGTTGGATTGAGATACATCGACGGACCAGATTAAAGAGAAAGGGAACGGCGTCGTTTTGGGTGGGGTGTGGGACTGGACCGGGTTGGGACGTGGGTTGGGCTGGCCTGGGGTGTGTTTGGGCTGGGCAGAATTTAATTAAATGGCCCAGGACCATTTTTGGGTGGGGTGTGGGAAAAGAACCATTTTTTGCTATGTTCTTTAATTTTTAAAGTAACTTTACTACTAAATAATCCTAAAATGTGAAATTAAATCCTAAATGCAAATGCCAAGTATTTTTTGTGTTTTTACTAATTAAAATGCACAAATAAAATGCAGTCAATTAACCTAAAATGTCACCAAAAATCCACAAAATTGTAACATAATGAAAGAAATCATTTTGTTTGAATTTCTAGGAATAATTCATGTAGGGCAAAAGTCACGTGCTCACAGCTGCCCCTCTTTGCTCGGGAACACGACGAGTTTCCGTGCAAAGATAAGTGAGCGGAAACGAGCAATTTTTGCTCATTCGAATACTCCGTGTGAAGCATTTTGACAACCGTCTGACCGAACCTTGCTTCAAAGGTTGCCTACATATCCTTGGCTGTAAAGGAATCAGGTCAGTGTAGTTCTGGAGGGTTTGGTAGCTGAGACTACCAGGAGCTGTGCTTTCATTGCTGTTGCTGCTGTTGCTGCTCGCTGACCTCCTTATTACACCGAGTAAAAATAAAAAGAAGCTAGCGTAAGCTATGATCTACGAATTACAAAAGGGTCCTATCTATGTCTTCTAACTTGTTCTTGTGTTGCCTTGAACTTGTATCTTGTAATCTTCCGATGGTATTCCTGTTGTTGTTTTGCATGGTGATCGGCGATATTGCTGCCATTCCTCCAAATGATGCTTGATTACTTGAAACATGTGTCAATTTTCCAGGTGGGCTCCTGACTGCAGATGCTTAAAAAAAAGTATTCCCTTGTTCTCCAGGCGGGCTCCTGACTGCTGAAACTTGAAATATTCCCTTGTTCTCCAGGTGGGCTCTCCGGGTGGGCTCCTGACTGCTAAAAATCTGAAAATGAAGGCTTTTGTTCTCCGGGCGGGCGCCTGATTGCTGAACTTGAAATGTGTTCCCTTGTTCTCCAGGTGGGCGCCTGATTGCTGAACTTGAAATGTATTTCCTTGTTCTCCAGGTGGGCGCCTGATTGCTGAACTTGAAATGTATTCCCTTGTTCTCCAGGTGGGCGCCTGATTTCAACAGAAATAGACAAAACAAAGAAATATTTTCTGCCCCAGTTTGGTGGCTGGGCACATCATGTTACCAAATATTACTAAAAATTTGAAAGCTAAAACCTGAATTATACTTCCCTTGTTCTCCAGGTGGGTGCCTGACTGCTGAACTTAAAATGTATTCCCTTGTTCTCCAGGTGGGCGCCTGATTGCTGAAATTTGAAATGTATTCAGTTGTTCTCCAGGTGGGTGCCTGATTGCTGAACTTGAAATGTATTCCCTTGTTCTCCAGGTGGGCGCCTGATTGCTGAACTTGAAATAAATGCCTCTGTTCTCCAGGCGGGCTCCTGATTGCTAAAACTTGAAATAAATGCCTCTGTTCTCCGGGCGGGCTCCTGACGGCTAAACTTGAAATTTATTCCCTTGTTCTCCAGGTGGGCGCCTGACTGCTGAAATTTGAAATGTATTCCCTTGTTCTCCAGGTGGGCGCCTGATTGCTGAACTTGAAATGTATTCCCTTGTTCTCCAGGTGGGCGCCTGACTGCTGAAATTTGAAATGTATTCCCTTGTTCTCCAGGTGGGCGCCTGATTGCTGAACTTGAAATGTATTCCCTTGTTCTCCAGGTGGGCGCCTGATTGCTGAACTTGAAATGTATTCCCTTGTTCTCCAGGTGGGCGCCTAATTTCTGAACTTGAAATGTATTCCCTTGTTCTCCAGGTGGGCGCCTGATTGCTGAAACTTGAAATGTATTCCCTTGTTCTCCAGGTGGGCGCCTGATTGCTGAACTTGAAATGTATTCCCTTGTTCTCCAGGTGGGCGCCTGATTGCTGAAACTTGAAATGTATTCCCTTGTTCTCCAGGTGGGCTCCTGATTGCTGAACTTGAAAGGTATTCCCTTGTTCTCCAGGTGGGCTCCTGACTGCAAAAAAATAAACAAACAAAGAAAATTTTCTGCCCCAGTTGGTGGCTGGGTACAACATGTTATCAAATATTAAAAATTAAAAGCTAAAATTTGAATTGTACTTCCCTTGTTCTCCAGGTGGGCTCCTGATTGCTGAAGCTGAACGTCTTCTCTTGTTACTTGACATTGTTTTCCCTTGCACCATGAACCATTTTCCCTTGAAACTTGAATTGTCTTCCTTCAAAATTGCTTTCCTTTGAAACTTGAGTTGTCTTCCTTCGAAACTGCTTTCCCTTGAAACTTGGGTTGTCTTCCCTTGTTCTCCAGGTAGGCGCCTGATTACGGCAAAAACACAAAACAAAAGAAATTTTTTCTGCCCCAGTTTGCACTAGGAAGATTTGTGAGTTGTTAGCAAAATTGTAAACCACTTATACCATTAATGCTATGATGAAAGTAAACTAAAGAACAGACGAGGAAAACTATAAACTAATCTTGACTAAAATAAAGACTGACCCTATTCTCCAGGCGGGAACCCCTGATTTCAAGAAAACTAAAAATTGACCCTCTTTTTTTAAAAAACTCTAGACTTCCCTTTTTCCTTTTTTTCGAATTCAGACTTCCTTTTTTTCAAATTACCTAGGAGAAAATTCGTCAGACTAGGTTTTCTATCTTAGGAGAAATATTCATCAGACTAAGACATTTATCCTAGGAGAAAATTCATCAGACTAGGTCCCCCTTTTTTTCTCTTTTTTTTCTTTTTTTGTTTTTGTTTTTGGTATCTTAGGAGAAAGATTCATCCGACTAAGACGTTTATCCTAGGAGAAAATTCATCAGACTAGGTTTTCTATCTTGGGAGAAAAATTTATCAGACTAAGATTTCTATCCTAGGAGAAAGTTCATCAGACTAGGTCTTTTTTTTTGTTATCTTAGGAGGAAAATTCATCAGACTAAGATTTTGATCCTAGGAGAAAATTCATCAGACTAGGTCTTCTATCTTAGGAGAAAGATTCATCAGACTAAGATTTTGATCCTAGGAGAAAGTTCATCAAACTAGGTCACTATTTTTTGTTATCTTAGGAGAAAGATTCATCAGACTAAGATTTT
>NW_017671966.1:223178-227376 GCF_001879085.1 Nicotiana attenuata | reverse complement strand
AGCCAAAATACAATCAGGTACACAAAGATAAAGAAAATCATACATAATATCTCTTGACTGCATCAGAATTGATAGCCATTTCTACACATTTTCCTTCCACGTCCGTTAGATATAAAGCGCCATTGGACAAAACTCTGGTTACAACAAATGGCCCTTGCCAGTTTAGGGCGAACTTTCCTTTTGCCTCAGCCCAATGAGGTAGGATACGTCTCAGCACCAACTGTCCTACTTCGAACTTTCGCGGACGCACTTTCTTGTTATATGCTCTTGCCATTCTCTGTTGGTACAATTGACCGTGACACACTGCTGCCAGTCACTTCTCATCAATCAAACTTAGTTGTTCCAGGCGAGCTTTGACCCATTCATCATCATCAATCTCTGCCTCTGCGATGATTCGGAGGGACGGGATCTCAACCTCTGCAGGTATTACTGCTTCGGTTCCATACACCAATGAGTAGGGAGTTGCTCCTACTGAAGTGCGGACAGTAGTGCGATAGCCTAACAAGGCAAAAGGTAACTTTTCATGCCATTGCCTTGACCCTTCTACCATTTTCCGAAGTATTTTCTTGATATTCTTGTTAGCTGCTTCGACTGCCCCATTTGCCTTAGGACGATATGGAGTGGAATTGCGGTGCATGATCTTAAACTGTTGACATGTCGCGGCCATCAAATGACTATTAAGATTGGCACCATTATCTGTGATGATTACCTTCGGGATCCCAAACCGGCATATGATATTTGAATGTACGAAATCGACAACTGCCTTCTTAGTCACGGATTTGAAAGTTTTTGCCTCCACCCATTTAGTGAAATAATCAATAGCTACCAAAATGAATCTATGCCCATTTGAGGCTGCTGGCTCAATCGGACCAATAACATCCATTCCCCAGGCAACAAACGGCCATGGTGCTGACATTGTATGCAATTCAGATGGTGGAGAATGAATCAAATCTCCGTGTATCTGACATTGATGACATTTGCGCACGAAGCTGATGCAATCCCGTTCCATAGTAAGCCAATAATAACCTGCTCGGAGGATTTTCTTTGCCAATATGTATCCGCTCATATGAGGTCCACAAACTCCCGCATGTACCTCAGCCATGATAACTGTAGCCTGTTTGGCATCTATGCATCTCAATAACCCAAGATCTGGAGTTCTCTTGTACAATACTCCTCCACTGAAGAAAAATCTGCTTGCCAAGCGTCGAATTGCCCTCTTTTGATCCCCTGTAGCTTGTGTCGGGTATACTCCCATCCGGAGGTATTCTTTTATGTCATGGAACCATGGCTCACCATCAAACTCTTCCTCCACCACATTACAATAGGCATGCTGATCTCGAACCTGAATCTGTAACGGATCCACGTAAGCCTTGTCCGGGTGATGCAACATCGACGCCAAAGTGGCCAAAGCGTCGGCAACCTCATTGTGCATCCTTGGAATGTGTTTGAAATCTATTGATTGAAACCGTTGACGAAGTTCATGCAAACACTGCCGGTATGGTATGAGCTTCAAATCTCGTGTCTCCCACTCTCCCTGAATCTGGTGTATAAGAAGGTCCGAGTCACCCATGACCAAGATTTCCTGGACACCCATGTCTATAGCCAATCTCAATCCCAGGATACATGCTTCGTACTCAGCCATGTTATTGGTGCAATAGAAACGAAGTTGAGCAGTGACAGGGTAGTGTTGCCCTGTCTCAGAAATCAGTACTGCTCCTATTCCGACACCCTTGGCATTGGCAGCTCCATCAAAGAAAAGTTTCCATCCAGGCTTCTCGACCTGTCCTAATTCTTCAACATGCATTATCTCCTCGTCCGGGAAGTATGTATCCAAAGGCTCATATTCATCATCAACGGGATTCTCAGCTAGGTGATCAGCCAACGCTTGTGTTTTCATTGTAGTCCGGGTCATGTAGACAGTATCAAATTCCGTAAGCAGGATTTGCCATTTCGCTAACCTCCCTGTGGGCATGGGCTTTTGAAATATATACTTCAATGGGTCCAACCGAGAGATGAGATAGGTAGTATATGCTGACAAGTAATGTTTCAACTTTTGTGCTACCCAGGTTAAAGCACAACACGTCCTCTCTAGTTGAGTGTATTTTACCTCATATGATGTGAACTTCTTGCTGAGGTAGTAAATCGCCCGCTCTTTCCTTCCTGTGATGTCATGCTGCCCCAGCACACAACCAAAAGAATTATCCAACTCAGTCAGGTAAAGGATCAAGGGCCTTCCCGGCTCTAGCGGGACCAACACAGGTGGACTAGCCAAATACTTCTTAATCTTGTCAAATGCTGCTTGACATTCGTCTGTCCATCTGACCGCAGCATCTTTCTTTAGCAACTTGAAAATGGGCTCACAAGTAGTTGTAAGCTAGGCAATGAACCTGCTGATGTAATTCAACCTGCCAAGCAAACTCATCACATCTTTCTTGTTCCTTGGTGGCGGTAGCTCCTGGATGGCTTTAATCTTAGACGGGTCTAATTCAATACCGCGCCGACTCACTACAAATCCCAACAACTTCCCCGACGGGACTCCAAACGCACACTTTGCTGGATTAAGCTTGAGGTTGTACCTGCGGAGTCTCTGGAAGAATTTCCTCAAATCCAGAACATGGTCACATTGTTTCCTCGACTTTATGATCACGTCGTCCACATAGAACTGTATCATGTCATGGAACATGGTAGTCATTGCCCTCATATACGTTGCCCCTGCGTTCTTCAACCCAAATGGCATGACCCTGTAACAATAGGTTCCCCATGGCGTGATGAAGGCCGTCTTTTCCGCATCCTCCTCATCCATCAAAATCTGGTGATAGCCCGCATAACAATCTACGAAGGAACCGATCTCATGTTTGGCACAATTGTCAATCAATATATGGATGTTTGGGAGTGGGAAATTGTCCTTCGGGCTTGCCTTATTGAGATCACGGTAATCAACACATACTCTGGTCTTCCCATCCTTCTTTGGCACTGGCACCACATTAGCTAACCAGGTAGGGTACCGAGTAACTCGTATGACCTTCGCCTCAAATTGCTTAGTAACCTCTTCCTTAATTTTCACACTAATATCTGTTTTGAATTTCCTCAACTTTTGCTTGACAGGGGGGCATTCTGGATAAATGGGCAATTTGTGGACCACCAGATCGGTGCTTAGACCCGGCATATCATCATATGACCATGCGAACACATCTTTGTACTCAAACAACAATTTAATTATCTCCTCCCTAAGCGGGGCTTCCAAATGGACACTTATTTTTGTTTCTCGAATATTTTCATGATCCCCTAGATTGATTGCCTCTGTGTCATTCAAGTTAGGTTTGGGTTTTTGCTCAAATTGATATAACTATTTACTGATTTCTTCCGAAGCTTCCTCGTCATCGTATTCACCCTCGCCATCACACTCAATTTCTTGTATTACTATTTCATATGGAATCTCAAGACTAGGCCGGAAACTCCTCATGCATGACACATCATTGAAACCAGCATAAAAGGGACTGTACAAGAAAGAAAAGAAAACAAAATAAAGGCTATCAGGAGTGAAGAGAGAAGGAAATTGCATTTCATTAAAATTGTAAAAGAACAAAGTTTAACTCATCCAAATGGACAGAACATAGAAATCTGAATTACAACCCTGGAACTAATACTCAAAGGAAAATCCAAAGCTAACTACCGTGACTCCTTCCGAGTTGGAAGAGGAGTAGCCTCCCAGTTATTGAGCTTGGCCTGAGTCCCCACGAACTGCACATTGACTTTACTTGGACCTTCACCTGGCTCTACCATATTCACTTCATCGAACACCCTTTCAAACTTTTCGATCAACTCTTTGTCAGGTTCTATCACCATAGAATTTGGTAGTGCTGTTGTTGGGCGTTGTTTAGTACCAGGCCGGACGAAGGAACGGGAAAGGCGAGGAATGGGTTTTGGTAGGGTCCACACTCTCTTTTTCATCTTTTTGGCTCTCCTTATGTCAGCAGCAGTGGGTTGGAAGCCTAACCCGAAAGTGTCCAGATTTCCGGGAAGAGATACTGGCTGTATGATTCCCTGCAGTGAAGCGCCCAACCCCTTTCCAGGCGAGAATCCATTCCTTATCATCTCTGAAGCTACCATAACAGACGCGGCAGCTATCTTGGGCATAGGAACACACTCCCCTTCCGAGATTTTATCAACTGACACTGCGTCCATGACTTGGTACACC
>NW_017671966.1:218170-221172 GCF_001879085.1 Nicotiana attenuata | reverse complement strand
GCTCATAATCTGTTAGACTTGAGACCCTCTTCCACCATGCTTCCCATCTTTACGACCTCATTGAAAGTTTTCCCCACCGCGGACACCAGATGACCATAGTAGGTTGGTTCCAAAGCCTGAAGGAAATAATCAACCATCTCATTCTCTTTCATCGGAGGATCAACTCTTGTTGCCTGTTCTCTCCAACGGAAACCGTACTCTCTAAAGCTTTCTCCGGGCTTCTTCTCGATTTTGGTCAATGACAGACGGTCCGGGACAATTTCGAGGTTGTATTGAAAATGACATGCAAATGCTTGAGCCAGGTCGTCCCAGGTGTACCACCGAGCATGATCTTGTCGTGTATACCATTCTAACGCTGCTCCACTTAAGCTTTTGACTAAAGTAAGCCATTAACAGCTCATCTTTTCCTCCGGCTCCCCTCATCTTGCTGGAGAATCCTCTCAGGTGGGCCACCGGATCACCATGGCCATCATACAAATCAAACTTTGGTAACTTGAACCCTGCTGGCAGCTGGACATCGGGAAACAAGCATAAATCTTTATAGGCCACACTGACTTGGCCACCCAATCCTTGCATGTTCCTGAAGGATTGCTCCAGGCTTTTTACTTTTTGAAACATCTCTTCCTGTTCCGGGTCCTTAAGCGGCTTATCAGTTTCCACCGGGAGCTCAAAGCGAGGAGTGTAGGAATACGGCTCAGGTGCTTTGAAGGTAGGCTCGGGAGGGTAGTACTGGCTGTCGTGAGTTGGAAACAATGGCTCACTGGAAGATCTTTGCAATGTGGCAGGTGGAGGCGCCACAAATAGTGGAGCAGTTGGCAGTGGAGGACATGGAATTTGCTTGGGTGGTGGTGGCGGCAGTGTCTGAGAGGTGGTTCCGTAGTACTGCTGGTACATCGGGAAAGCGGGAGATGAGTTCACTGTGGGAGGATCTTCGGGTTGAGCTGGTGGTGGGAGGTAATTAGGGTTGGCAGGATAGACGGGTGGTGGATGTCCCTTCGACCAGGCCTGGTACATTTCGGCCATTTGTTTCTTTAGTTTGTACATCTCTTCTCTCATTGTGTTAACGTCCACTGCCTCCTCCTCTCTGGATGGGTCAATAATGCTTGCTTCCAAATCCTGATTGGTCATGTTTGACTTGTCCTTGGAGCGGGTATTGTAAGGATGGGTTGCCAGAATGCCAATCAGCTTAACCACCTACCTGAGCTTATCAACAACAACTTGGTTAGCGGTTAGGGCATTAACAAATAGATGATCGCACAATGATGGGTGGATGCACCTAAGAAGTCAATCGTTTCTATTATGCCTCTATTCACATGCGTCATCCCGGCTTTCATTTCTTTTATTGCCAATTAGTTCCCACTCTTATCTTTTCATTGTGTTTTGCTCTCCCTTTTTGGTTCTCTTTCCTGTTTATATCATTCTTTTCTAGTTTTCCCTTTTATTATTTAGAGACGGTCGAATCCTATGGAGACTGCCTACGTATCACGACCCCGGGTGAATCAGACCAAGCGTAGTTCGTAAAAATAGATGCAAAGTAGGAGCATGATATTTTTGACAATTTCAATTTTATTGATAGCAAACTTGTCTATTACAAAGACTCAAAACAACTAACAAACCCCATCATCCCTATACAGGCTCAATCAACTGGCTGTCCTTTAAAAAAGATACACACTCAGGTAAAAAGAAATACAAACCCAAATGACCTAACTCCCAAAAGGAAATACAGACTCGGACGACAAACCCCTTTTTTTTTTAGAAGAAAGAGTGTGGACTCAAAGACAATTATGAATACATTAAAGCTCCTGGTGCCTGCGGGACATCATTCGGTCTAGCCGCGGGCCTATATGCAAGTTCCCCTTGAAGTCCGTCTAGGTCGTTCATAATCTGCTTCACAAACGTCATCACTGATGCCGGGAAGGTAGTACGGGTCATGTTCTCGCACATTTGACATTTCCTAGTAATGGAACGAGCGATGGTTAAGATTCTTTCTCGAATTCTTCCTTTCTCTTGAAGCAACCGCCCTATCTGTTGGGCCCTGGCCTCCAAAGTTTGCTCATCCGCTTGGCTTTGCTCCCGGAGTTGTTGCAAGTCCATTTCTAACTGTGCTAATGCCATGTAACACTGTTCTCTTTCGACTTTGAATTCTTTTGCCTGCTTGATCATACGGTTTTCTGTGGCAGTAACCTTTTTCTTTAATTCTGTGACCTCATTGTCATATTCTTCTTTTACCTGTTTAACCATGCGGGCCCGTTCTGCTGCATTTTTAGCCAACTGTTTCTGGACCCCAGCTAATTCCTTTTCTGCCCTGTTGCGGTCGAAGCTGTAGTCGTTCACCTTCTGCCTTAGATTTGCTATAAGCTTTGCATCTTTGGCACTTCTGACTGGATTATCGGCCTCTAACTTCATTTTCTGGATTTGGGCTCGCAAGGCTTCATTCTCTTTGGCCAATTGTTTTTTCTCACCCTCATCAGCCGCGGCTTGCAAGCTATTTTCAAATCGGTGGTTTTGGACCTGTTTTTCCAATGCTCCTATGCGGGCCCTATACTCATTTTCTTTAGTTAACCAATCCCACTGTTCTCGTGCTGATTCAACAAATTCCTGGATGTGAGGTCGTTTGGCCGGTCTTCCGAATGCAACGTCCCTTCTATACCAAGCCTGATAGTCAGGCGACACTTCTCCTTTGGCTCGATCTCGAACACAAGTGTTCGCCGTCAAATATTGACATTCGCTCCAGACCTGGCGGACCATTGCTTCAGGAAACTGGCCATCAGGGCCAATCTCAACCACTTGCAAACTAAGATCATCATCCTTGGGTACTATCTGGCATCTCCCCAGCTGCCTCAACACTCGATACGGTGCGTAAGGCTGAATGCTTATAAGCCCCATCAGAAGGAAATGTGGTCGGGCTGCCGGCATGTATACGATTTCATCAACGGGTAACCATCCCAGTGTCCACTCTCTTTGGCTAGCACTGAGGGACCGAAAATATGTTGTCCAACCCG
>NW_017671966.1:174644-217420 GCF_001879085.1 Nicotiana attenuata | reverse complement strand
CTGGGTAGAAAAGGGAATACAGACTCAAAAGACAATCATGAATACATTAAAGCTCCTGGTGCACGCGGGACATCGTTCGGTCTTGCCGCGGGCCTATATGCAAGTTCCCCTTATTTGAATCGTGCTCATCCTGCACATTTATTAAGGTGATTTAATCACTTATTTTGACCTAAAAGAAAAAAAATGACACTATTTTGTTCCAATTTCCAATTTTTAAACAAACTGCCGGTTTTGCAGTTACGGCCTTTCAGCACTTCGGGGAGAAGATTTTAAGGCTATGCCTGCTAACCGATGAAACTGACTCAGGGTGGCTGTTCTTGCAAAAACAGCCTTCCGGCGCCCTTTTTGGGGACTTTTGGCTATTTTGGAAAGGGACGGTTGGACCCGATGAGGGTTGCCTACGTATCTTACATTCGGTGAAGAATCAAACCAGCGTAGTTCGGGCAGATAAATCTAACTATTTTTAGAAACAAGACTCTAGTTTTTTTTTGTTTTGTTGGCGAATACACTATTTCTGAAAGCAAGATTCTTTTTTATATTTTCTTTTTCAGTGGTAAATAAAATAAACTAATGTGAAAATAAAACTCTTTTTGTTTTTCTTTTCCATTGGCAAACCAAAAAGAACTTTTCTTCTTTTTTTCATTTTCTCAAAAATTCGGCAGCATTTCGGCACTACTTGGACATTGGTTTTTTCTAATATAGGAACTTAACTCTCTACACTGCTATTTTCTCTTTTGGTTTTTCCACTTTTTCCCAAATATTCAAAGCCGGTCAGCATGCGGGTCCCAAACAGATAAATGCACAAATAGGATGCAGCAGGATGGTCCATTATTTCGGGTACACCTGTCCTAGACGGACCCAACCCCTGTGTTGAGTCCCCTAAGTCATATGCACGTGATGCAAATAAGCGTTCCTACTAGGGATCCGGCATGAAGTAAAGTTATTCTAGGCTCAAAACCTGGGTATATGTTCTAGACTGTGTACCCGAGCGGACAACTCGAGTCGAGGAGGGGGCTACGTACCGGGAACCAAAAGGCCATCCGGCTTAGTAACTTGTTCGGCCTCTTTCTTATTTCAGGGTATTGACACTAACAGAATAGGGAATCCCAACCAGTAAGCACATCCCCGGAGGTGAGAAGATAAGGGTTTCGGCACAGTTTATATACAGTTCAGATAATATCAAAGCGGTAAAAAGCAACATTTTGCACATTTAGCATGAAACATATAGGAAAATCAGATATAACCAAATACAACAATTATTCTAAGCTCGAATTCTGAACCCTGAACCAAAGTTCTGGGTTCGCTCCCCAGCAGAGTCGCCAGAGCTGTCACACCTCCTTTTTTCTACACCTGTGAGGGTGTAAAGGAGTTTTTCCAATTAAAGGACGGTCGGAACGGGATTTATTATCAATGTTCAGAGTCGCCACTTGGGAGATTAATGGTGTCCCAAGTCACCGGTCGAATCCCGATCCGAGGAAATTATGACTCTGTTAACAGTCCGCGAACCAGAACTCCGAGTAAGGAATTCTGTTAACCCGGGAGAAGGTATTAGGCATTCCCGGGTTCCGTGGTTCTAGCACGGTCGCTCAACTGTTGTATTTGCTTTTATCTGATTTTAAAACATATTCTAACCTATGTGCCTTTTATTTTAACCGCTTTTATTTTTATTTTTAATAAAAATTTGCAACGTCGTGAAAATGCGTCTCGAACCGCGTCGCACCAGTGCGCCCGTGATTGTTAACACATTTCGACTTCGTTGAGATTTGAATTTGGGTCACATAAATGTGCACCCGTATTTAGGAAGGTAAAATTATTAAGAAGCGCGCCTAAAGCGGCTAGCGTCTTATTAACCTTGTGGGGAAGCCATGAAAATTCGCTAAATGGCATGTCCCGAGTTTCTAAATATTTTTTGTATAATCTTTAATGAGGGCCCCACAATTTATATGTTTTGATTTGGCGAGGCTTGTTTCATTTATTTTAAGGCCAACCTAAAAGCAACTACGATTCTCTACTTAATGTCTTCTCTAAAATAAAAGGATATCATTGACTTAGATATGCCTTCGGGCCCAAAGACAAACCCAGGCCATGTGAGTTAAATTTCAGTCCATAAGCAAAATCCAGTCAAACATGGACCCTGGCCCAGCGGAAGCTGTGTCAATTTAAACAGACTACTAAGCCTTGCCAATTTATAATCCAGAATCAAGGATATGCTGTCCAGGGCCCAACGCTTTGGGGCCTGCTATTAGAAAAACTGGCCCAGGTGTGATTAGGCACATTCAAGTGTAGCTGATAAGCATGGCTCCCAAATCGAGCCCAGGCAGAGACAGCGAATTGCGCCTGGATGCAAATCCAACCGTCCCAGCCCCATCAACTAATTAGGCAATTACTTAGGCTTTGCTTGGATTCGACGGTAGTAACAATCTAATTGCTATTTCAGCTAAAATAAACCAGTCTCATGTTCCCCTGATTAACAGAATTGAAGTTAACACGGAAACAGGGGTGAATTTGTTAAACACTACTAACAAAGGAAGCTACCTCACATTATCCTATGCTATACTAACAACACATTGAATCGATTTAACATCACTAACTAACTGAGCCACCTTAACAGTCTATGAAATTCATATACAAGTTCAAATATACTGAGTCAAACAATCCAAATTTTAACATATCACGTGCACTGAAATTACACCATTACATAGTTCTAAACTAACCACATCCATAAACATTCACCATGAGCACAGCCTTGAATCATCACTTCATTTCATTTCAATGGAAGAGTACATCACTTGTGAGGTCAAATGCGTGTACTTAAACTAAACAACAACAGCAGATTATGTTTACGCATGTTAATACAAGCTTCCACATCACTTGAGCCTAAGAATATACCTGGAAATTAGAACAGAAATGAGGAAGAAGGAAGTCAGCTAAAGCAGTAACGAACAGCAGCCCAAATTCAAAGCAGCTAGATCACTCTCAAATCCAAAAATACCTCAGCAGACCCAGGAATGACTAGCAGCAGATTAAACACCAAAAGCAGATGAAAACCAGATATGATTGGATCAAAATACACTCGAAATCAACCCAAAAGTCCCTGAACTTGAACCAAACAAGGTCTAGAAGATACTCAAACCATTTTTTAACCTTCTGTTGCACTGAAACTTGATCTACAAATGAAATTCAAACTTGATCTAAGAGAGTCCCAATAGAGCAGTATATTATTTTTTTTTGGATTTTTCTACTGTTTTTGTTTTTGGTTTTTGAATTTTTTTTTGAATTTTAGACTTCAGATCTGTAAACACTTTGGGGGGGGGGGGGGAATTTTTAGGCCTCCAAACTTGTGAATCAAGGCAAATGAATACCTATTTATAGGTGAACTTAGGGTCCAATTTCAGATTTTCCTTTTACCCCTTAGTCCCTATTCTAATTCTATTTTCTACCCTTTATTTTCTGACTTGTTACACAAGTAACTACACCTATTCTATTGAAATCTATACTATAGTCCATCCTAGAAGGTTCTATACCCATTACAATTCCTATTCTACCCTTACTTTACTTCAACAATTACCAATCTTAATGAAACTACCCTTTTCCATGCCTAAACTAACCTTTGAATCCCCTGAAATTACTGACTAAGTTAAACCAGTCCATTAACTATAACCAAGCAATCTATTTCTAGGGCTAATCAAACTAGACAAATTAGCTAATCAAGAGGTTGGAACAATTAAAATTAAACTGCAGTAAACAATTATGAGTCGACTAACTAAAATCAGACCACTTAAAACGTATATGACTACTGGGAACAATGTCGACATGAAGAACAAAACTTAAGCTAGATCCTGAACATGGAATTACTAATGCAATTACTGAATCAAACTAAACTAAACTAATTAATTACCACTAACCACTAATAACAGTAAAAGATCAAATACTGGAGAAAAAATTGAAATCAAAGTGCCCTAAAGAATTAAAGACTATCCAAACAGATTTAAACAAGAGCATACTGAACAGAATCAAAACAGAATCGAACAGCACTTACTAATTTTGAGCATTCGATTGACTATGGGGCGAACTCTGACCAGCTAATGTTGTTTGAATCCTCCGGGATTCTTGACACGTAACATCCCTAATCGTGTGTTTTTCAAAAGAAAACACGTGATTAGGGAAATTACGGTCTAAAATCCCCAAGATTTCTGAGTTAGGGTTCTGCCGGACCTTGGGATAAAATTTGTAATGTTCCGGGCAGATTCGAGACAAGTGGCTATGGGGGTTGGGTAGAAGAGACTCAGATGAACCCAGGGTGTTAATTTGGGGTGGTTTGGAAGGAGTTGGGTCATGGCCGGAAAAGTTTAGATTTGATATTCGACGAGATTGGCTATAATTCGAGGGGAGCTGAGGGCATGGTTGGAAAGAGGGGAGAACAGTGGTTCTAGGGTGTAATTTTGGTGGTCATCGGAGCATCGCCGCCGCCGGCGGCGATTTCCGGCCGGCGGCGCTAGGGCGGAAGACGGTGGCGGACGGTGGGGTGTCGGTGGCGTTACAGGGAGTACGAGGAAGATGGATTGTGTTTTTGTTTTTTTGTATAATTTTCGGACAGTTTTATTTAAATTTGAGGATCAATCGTGGCCATTGGATTTGGGGGAACGGACGGTCATGATTAAACGACGTCAAAACGATGTCGTTTTGAATATGGGGAAACTGGACCGGGCAGGGCGTTTGGGCCAGTGGCTTGGGCTGGGTGAAGTCAATTAAATGGCCCAATTAGGCATTATTGAGGCAGCCCCTTTTAATTGCTTTTGTTTTCATTTTTATTTCTTTTATTTATTTTTTTGTATTTCATTTTGTATTATTTTTTTTCTGATTTTATAAAAAATGCAAAAATTAAAATGAAACCTAATTTATTTCCAAAATTAAGCTAATTAACTCCTATTTAAAATAAACTCAAGACAAATTCAACAACTAACAATTAAAAAAAATGCAAAAATGGACTATTTTTGTTATTTTCTTTAAATTTTGTTCTAAAAACAACTTAACCACTAAATAATCCTTAAATATGAAATTAGATCCTAAATGCAAATGTCAGGCATATTTTTTTTTATATTTTTCATATGAAATAAAAATGCACAAATAAGAATGCAAACAGTTAACAGAAAATAACACAAAATTCACAAAAGTGTAAAATAATGAAAGAGAAATTATTTTGTTTGAATTTTTGGGAATAATTCATATATAGGGCAAAAATCACGTGCTCACAATCCCCTATTTACTGCCTCCTCTATGTTGTATCATGATTATGTGACTTTCCGAGGGTGTTTGGTTTTGGTTCGGGTGAGTTCTGGAGTGAAATGGGATACGTAGTCCCTAAGTTGGAGGCTTGAGTTGTTAGAGTTGACCGTAGTTTGACTTTTGAGTAGACGACTCTGGAATGGACTTTTGATGGTTACAATAGCTCCATATGGTGATTTTAGACTTAGGAGTGTGTCCGGATGCTGATTTGGAGGTCTGTAGGTCGTTTCGGCGTGAATTGGTGAAAGTTGAAAAGTTAAAGGTTTGGAAGGTTGGAAAGTTTGACTAGGAGTTGACATTATTGATATGGGGGTCGGATTTTGATTCCGAAAGTTGGAATAGGTTTGCCATGTCATTTATGACCAGTGTGCAAAATTTGAAGTCAATCAGAGTTGTTTTGGTATAAATCGGCATTTGTTTCAGAATTCGGAAGTTCATAGTTTCCTAGGCTTGAATTTGGGTTGTGATTCGTAGAATCGATGTTGTTTGTATGATTTTTGGCCTCGAGTAGGTCCGTTATGTATTTTTAAACTTGTTGGTATATTCGGACGGGGTCCCAGGGGCCCCGGGTGTGATTCGGATTGAATCAGGATCAATTTTTGGACTTGTGCTATTGCTGAAGTTTCTAGCCATCTGGTGTCATCGCACCTACGGCGGGATTGACCGCAGGTGCGGACTCACAAAAGCGAGCAGTTGATCGCAGAAGCAAATATGGCTTTGCTCAACTGGGATCGCAGTCGCAAGGAGTTATCCGCATCTGCGAGTCCGAATGTGCGGAGGTGCGATCGCAGACGCGGATGGGGCTGGCCTGGTCTATGGTCGTAGAAGCAGAGAGTTCTCCGTAGGAGCGCGCTCGCAGGTGCGAGCTTTTATCCACAGAAGTTGAACTCATGGATTTAAGTGGAATCCGCACCTGCGATGGTTTTTCAGCACGTGCGACCCCAGGCTCGCAAAAGCGGATTGGCTGGGTAGAAAATGGGAAATTTCGAGGGTTTGATTCATAATCCATTATTGGACCTAGAGAGCTCGGAGTGAGACAATATTTCGGGAGATTTTCATGGAAAATATTGGGGTAAGAATTCCTAACTCGATTTTGGTTAAATTACACGAATCTATTATTGTTTTCATCATTAAATTAGTGTTTTGGGGTTGTAAATTTGGGAAGAAATTGTGAAACTCCTTAGGCTAAAATTTGGGGATTTGAAAAACGATTTGAGGTCGGTTTTGAGTAATTCTTATATAGTTGGACTCGTTATCAAATGGGTTTTCAAATTTTATAATTTTGGTTGGGTTCCGAGACGCGGTCCCAAGTTGACTTTTAATTTTTTTTCAAAGATCGTAATTTTATTGTTCAAAATAGTTTCCTATAGTTTATATTTATAGTATGAATTTATTTTGGCAAGATTCGAGCCGTTTGGAGTTGGATAATTGAGGGAAAGGCCTACTAGTGGATTGAGTTAGCGTGTTTTAAGTTAAATGTCTTGCCTAACTTTGTGTGGGAAAAATACCCCCTACGATTGGTGTTGTTTTGTGATAATTATGATGTGTGGAAGCCGTGTACACAAAGTGACGAGTGTGTAGACGGGCTAAATGTGAATATTTACCGATTTTAGCTATGTAGATTCCTCTCATGCCTTAATTGAGTTATCTTAACATGTTATCTTCATCACCATTAGTCTATTTCACATGCTCAATTTGTCTTAGCTCTTATTTGTTAATTGCACTACATGTTTAGTTGAAGTTCTTATTTTCCTTTATTCCATATTAGTTATTTAACCGTTGGATTCTTACTTGAAGTTGTTGTTCTTGGTATATCTTGTTCTTGAAATTGGTATTGAGTTATAAAGGCTGTGATTCACATTGGGGAAAAATATTAAGTTGAGAAATACTATTCTGTTGAGTTGTGCACTTTCGGATATTATTGTTGAGACTCTTGCGTACATTGTGGTTGAGTCATGGGCTCTTTTTTTGTGAAAATACTGTTGTTGTTGGTTTCTTTTGCAAGTTGTGATATTGGGCACTTGAGGCGCGATTTGTGATACATTGTGACATTGATACGCATGCGGTGGTATAAGTTTTGGGGGTTGAAACGCCTGCCGTGAGGTAAGGTGGGCTTGCTATGCGTGGCTAGTAGGGGAACTACTAGAAGCCATGTGATGTGATAAGGTGGGCTAAAACGCGGGATGTTATTTCGGAAAAATAATTTTCAAGACTAAATGCAAGGCTCCCGCGGTGATATAAGGAACAATTGTGAATTATTCTTGTGATTTGAGACTACAAGGTGGTACCTCGGTAGTGACTCTTGTTGGTGTTTCTCCATCGTTGCACTTGTCTTTCGTTATTGTTTCCTTAGCATATTATTATTTGTTTTCTCCGTGTTGCACTAATTGCTTAGTTCCGTGTAGCCACCCTTGATATGTTATTCGTTATTTCAATTTCATATTGTCATTATTACACTATCTTACACTTATTCAGTCTTTTTATTTATTCTAATAGGGCCTTGATCTGATCTCGTCACTTCTCTACCAAGGTTAGGCTTGACACTTATTGGGTACCGTTGTTGTGTACTCATGCTACGCTTCTGCACATCTTTTTGTGCAGATCCAGGTACCTCCTACCAGCCTTGGCATTAGCGAGAGTTTAGCTGCAGAGACTTCAAGGTGTACCTGCCGGCGTTCACAGGCCTCGGAGTCTCCCTCTATCTTGACTAGTCTATTTTTCCTTATCCTTTTATAGATATTGATGTATAGGATTATACAGTACTTCTGTTTAGAGCTTGTGACTTATTTTCGTCGGGTCTTGGGGAGTTGTATATTATGAGTTGCAGATTTCATATTATATAGTTCTTGAGTTTTGAGATTTTATTTATTATTTCAGTTATTTCTGTATGAACGTTAGGCTTACCTAGTCTTAGAGACTAGGTGCCATCACGACATCCTACGGAGGAAAATTGGTGTTATGACAAAATACAATGTTTGTTTTGATTGTTACTTGAATTTTATTGTATCGTATCGTTAAATCTGTGATTATGTAACGATGAAAAGTGCCACTTTATAGAACGACCGATTCCGTGTGGTCACATCGCTACCTTATTTTTTTTCTTTCATCTTGCCATTCCTTATAAAAAATAATCTTATTTTATCTTTTACCTTACCTTGTTATATAGTAATTCTATCTCGTATATTAGTTTTTCTTTATAATATTGCAAGTTTATTCTACATATTGTTGGTGCATGATATTGTGAAATGACGACAATCAATACATTCTGTCCAAACATTGTATATATCAAAACGTTACAGTACAATACGATACATTATGAAACAGTACATAACAACCATCCAAACAAGCTGTAAGGGGTCGTTTGGTTGGGAAACAAGTTATCCCATGATTAATTATCTCGGGATTAGTTATCTCACCCTCCCATGGGGATGAAAATAATACTACAATCTCGGGATTAGTTATACTACGATTTATCCCAACCAAACGGGGGATAAATTCATCTTAAATTTAATTTCGGAATTAATTATCCCTTATTCCTCGTTTATCCCGAGATTAGTTATATTACGATTTTATCCCAATCAAACATGGGATAAATTCATCTTAAATTTAATCTCGAAATTAATTATCCTTGATTCTTCGTACTAAACGAGCCCTAAAAGTTATAATCGTTCTAAGCAGTGAACATTAACAAAAAAGAAAAAGTAGTAACAGAAATAGTAATAAGAACAGGGACACTGTTTCCACGTAAAATTATGAAAGCCAAGTTCTTAAGAAGTGACGCCTACTGCTACAAGCCTACAAAACGAGTAGGTCACAAAAATCACCAAAGAATATAGTGAAACAGCTGGCATCAGTCTACCCTTATTTAGTGATTTTGAATTCGAGCTTTAAAAAAGAACGTCGTACTATTGACAGAGCTAACTTAATGCAAATTTAGATAAAGTGATAAACAATGAAATGAGTGCAAACTTTAAACACTAAATTCAAATTTCAGTAAAGAACAAAAAGCTATTCTCATCAACTTAAGACTTCGTGAGCAAATTACAAACACTTACAATATTTAATATATGTGTTGATAGAAAATGGTAAATAATTTATACAAATTAACCCGGACACTATATAGAATAATAGCAAGTTTGTCAAACTTCTTCCAAAGTGAAAAGTACACCCTCCCCTCCCACCACACAAAAGCACTTTTTTCTTAACTTTAAGTGTTTGACCAAACTTTTTTAGGGGACAAAAGTGTTTTTGGGAAGAAGCAGAAGTATTAGAGAAACAAAAAAAAAAATAATTCTCCCTAAATGCAGAAGCAGAAATAGTTTTCACTTTTTTTCTTAAAACAAATACACTTAGCAAAATATAATTTAGACGAAAATAGCCTTATTTATTTTAAATCTAATACTTAAATTAGAGATTATATTATTGAGAAATCTCGTAATGTATAAATATAATGAATGATTTTTTGATATATTTAAATTATCTTGAAATAATTAATTACTCTTAATTTTATTTTCATATATTAGTTAAATAAAATAAAAAAATTAATTATTATCTTTAATAATAAATATTTAAAATTATTGATTTATATAATATTAATTGTTAAGTAAATCTCTTTATGTGCTTATTCAAAATTTGATACTTTAAGACATTTTTAAAAAGTTGGTCTAATATAAATTATTGCTCGAAAATAATTTTTTATATTAATTAATCAAATATAAACGATTTCTCTATAAAAATACTTTTTGACAAATTATTTTTTAAAAAAATACTTGTCAAAATAAGCTTATTTTTTCGGGATGGCCAAACAAGCAATGAATGAAATTTGAATTTGGTGTAGGTAGATAGGTTTTGAATATAGAATACTGTGTGATGGGACAAGTAGCCTGCGAAGTAGAGGTGGTAGTAAGGGGACCCCCACCCCCGGGCCAAAGGGCATCACCAATTTCGAAAGATGAGATGGGGCTATCTCCCTTTTCAATAATGACATCCCTGATTACGTGGCAACCTGGGGTTGCAGGCTTGCCTCCCCCAAATGGGTTACGTCCAAAAACAAAAAGCAACAATCTAAGCGGCAACGCCGCGGCCTATTTTTCCGTAACTCCTCGAATTCCACTGCCGGCACCACTCACTCACTCCACACTCCACGCGTCCACCTCAGGTATCTTTATTGCCGATTTTCCGGCGAAATTATAGCGATTTTGGCTTGAATTTTGCAGCATGGCGCCGGAAGAAACAGTTTCCAAGTCACCTCTGGACAAACCGCTCCACCTACTTACCGATGACGACATTTCTCAGCTCACTCGCGAAGATTGCCGCCGTTACCTTAAAGAGAAAGGTCTCTTTCGCTCTCTATTCTTTTCCTCCCCTTCTCTCTCTGCTAAGCACATTAAAAAATTAGGAGTTTCGAAAATCGAGAATCGAATAAAAAAACTTGAAGATCATTTCTTAATATATTTTTGTACAGGAATGAGAAGACCGTCATGGAATAAATCACAGGCGATTCAGCAGGTGATTTCACTGAAGGCGCTTCTCGAGACGACGCCGGATTCTGACACCGGCCCTCGGAGAAAACTTCACATTCCTCGCCCAGACACTAGAGTACAACAAGTGCGTTTCCATTTCACTTAATTTCATATTGCGAACGTAACAGTGCATGTTTAAGCACGTAATTGTTGAATATATGAAACTTATGTAGGTCCAGAAAGGAACGGATACCGATGCAGAATTTTCGGAATCGGCTGAAGGGACGGTGCCATACGGAAGAAAACATTCGAAAAAACCTGATATTCCCGGTGAAATAGCTGCCGGTTCAGTTGCTGTTGCCGCCGGCAATAACTTAGCTCCTTCTAGGTGAATCATCGTATCGTCCACTGGTTTTATGCAATTAATTAAGCCTTTTTATATCCTGAAAGGCTGGCGTTTTACTTTTTTGTTACAAATAAATAAGGTATCTGAATTTGAGACGCTTTGTTCCAAATGAATACTAAGCTATCCTTTGGACATAGATTTGGTTGAAACTTGAAAAAAAAAAATTTGAAGTGGTGTTGGAAAATAATTTTGGAAGTTAGAAGTTGTGTTTGGACATGCATTTTATTTGAAGAAAAGTTAGAAGTTTGTGATGGGACGAAAAAATTTCACCAAAAAAGGGTAGTTTTTGGGAACATGAATATTTTGAAACTTTTTCCCCCAAAACATGATCATATTTCATAAACACAGGATGTTTTTATTTTTATTTTAAAAAAGTGAAGCCCAAATCTATGGCCAAACTGAGCTAATAGTTGAACTTTTGTACCCCCTGAAATATTAGTTAAGTGACTGATATGGAATGCTTCGCTTATTTGCGTGTGTGTCCTTGAACTGGTTTGGTAAAAGATGTGCAAGACTTGTGCTTGATGATTTGACAAGCAAGTAAATACTCATGCCCGTTAAATTTATAGCCTGTTTGGCCAAGCTTCTAAAATCAGCTTATTTGAGAAGTGTTTTTCTTAAAAGTACTTTTTAAAAGTGTTTTTGGTGAGAAGCAGTTTGTGTTTCGCTAATTAATTCGAAAAACACTTTTTAGCAGTAATTAGTGTTTGGCCAAGCTTTTGAAAACTGCTTCTAAGTGTTTTTTTCTCAAAAGTACTTCTCAGAAAAGCGCTTTTGGAGAGAAGCTACTTTTTTCTGCTTCTCAAAAACTGCTTCTGCTTCTCCTCAAAAGCACTTTTTTTCCTTCCAAAAGTTTGGCCAAACACCTCAATTTTTTGTCAAAAGTGCTTTGAGCCAAAAAAGCACTTTTGGCCCAAAAAAAAGCTTGGCCAAACTGGCTATTAGCCTCGCTTGAGAGCTTCAGTCTTTCCGGCTTTGACTGCATTTTGCATTGCATTAAGAGATTTTTACTTGCCAATGTACATCTTATTTCGGGTACTACATCTCATTTACAGAGTTGTTCGTACTGCGTTGGTTGTGTCCCAAATTCTACTACCACTGGCTAAGTTGCTCGAACACAAGTGCGGGTGTCCAACTGGGTGCGGATCCTTCGAACTGTAAATTCTAAGATTCGTGGATACGGATTCTAATACGAATACGAGTGAGGGGATCCGGCTAAAATAAATCAAAAAAAAAAATATCTCTAAATTATGAGAATTTTTGTGGTATACTTACGTATAGCATGTAAAATATGGTTTTTTTTAATTCTCAAGCAGTAGTAAAGGATTGATTTCCTAGATAAGGTATGCTACTTTCTTCAAATTTAACCTAGTTTTAGTTCTGATTTTTAGGAATCAAATTGTATCTCGTCTCGAATTTTTTCTTCTGTCGTGATCAACGTACCCAAAATAGTGTCGTGTTGTCACAGGGGTGGCACCTAAACTGCCGTGTTGGAGTAACTTAGACCATTTGCGAGATCCCAGAGGGTCACCGCATTGTTGCTCCTATAGAGCTTATTGTGTTGCGGGTAAGAGCAATATGTACAATTGAAAAATGTTGAAGACCATGGACTGGGTGCTACTAGGGATACTTTTAGTAAAAGGGTTATCATTTGGAGTTACACTGTATCAACTGCCTCAACCAAAACCCTTAGGCTTCTCGCAGTAGCTTAAAGTATGACTTCAATGGTTCCACAGCTATCATGTGAGAACTTGGAAGATAATCATGCAGCTCAGAACAACATGTTTCTTGTACTGTATACATTTGTAGTTTTCGATTTAAGTCTTCTAGTCATCTCTTTCCGAAGATGTATTTTCATTTCCATATATTCTTCTACATTTATTAATTTACCCTTTGGCTTGTTGGAAAGATTCTTCCTCTGTTTCCTACAAATCATTAAAATTGCTTTGTTCACATACTTCTTATTTTTTTTCTTCTGCTTTTATGTAGTTGATTTTTCCTCTGCTTTTGTAGTTTATATTCTGCTAAAAACCATTCTATTGAAGATGGCCCTAAGGCAACTTGTGATTCTACCAGTGCATACGCCTTTACAGACTGAGATTTCTTGAAATTCCATTATATTTAGTTCAAAACTTCAAATGCTAATTGCCCTTGTCTTGGTGAATCCAGAACCACAGATTTGGGAAACACACCAGCAAGTCAATTGACAATCTTCTATTGTGGCAAGGTGAATGTGTACGATGATGTGCCCGCTGAAAAGGTAGTTTAAGCTATGATGCACATCAGAACTACAGCGAATTAATGTCGACAATTCACTATTTTGGTTCCTTTTGTGGTCACTGGCGTATTTTCAGGCACGAGCAATCATGCATCTCGCAGCAACTCCACTCTGCGTGCCTTCAGAAACTCCATTGGGTGCTACCTTAGCAGCTCGACATTCCGAATGCCATTTGCAAGCTTCAAGTGTTAAACTGGGTCCAGATTCTGCTATGGTGCTCATGCCAACCATGCAAACAGGTTCTATCTAGTCCATGTGTTTGGGGATTTTGATGGCATGTGCTTAAAGTTTAATCGAAAAACAGAAATAACCTGTAAAGTACTTGATTGTGCTGATAAATTTGATTCTTCCCACTCCCCCTCTTCCCAAAGTTCATATATGAATTTACATCTAGATTACGGCTTCCTATGAAAAGTAACTTTTCATTGAATCTCCACGTGGTGTGTCCTTGTGTTACAAAACATATTAATTTGAATATATTACAGGGAAAATGAGTGAAGTGACTCGCCTGCGTCCGGAGGAAAGCAATACCTTCTATGAAGACAACTCTGGCAAGTTCTTTGGTTTTCTTTTATTCTTTCTGATTCTGCCCCCTCACCCTCTTACCCGAAAATACCCCCCAAAGGGGGAAAAATTCTCATTGTACCTTCCTGAAACTTATTAGACTCTTTTGTGTTTAGTTTAATTGAGCAATGTAATTGGTGTTACTATTTATCCCTGCCATTCTTTGTTGGATAATTTTGCTTCTTAAGTATCAAGCGAGGTCACTGCATGAAGATATCAACTTTCTCATGAAAGGACTTCATTCCGGGCCTACTGGACCATGCTAATGTCAAAGTCACAATCTTTGGCTTTTAGTATCTAGCCACATCTAGTGTAACCTCCCCCCCTTCCCAGGGTGGTGTGAGGCCATGGCTTTCTTTCTCCATGTTAACTGGCCTTGCTGACCTCTAGCTTGCATTAGAATTTATCTATTACAGCATCGTAGCTGAAAATCAGAGGAAAAGATACGGCAAAACTTGTCATTGTTTAAATATTACCACTCAGTAACTTATTTTAAAAAAAGAAGATAGATTACTACTCTTTATAATTCAAGACCTATCATCCTGACCAGATTTTATATTTATATGGAAGACATTTCGAAATTCCACAAGCAACCAAACTATTGAAGTGGTGCCTGAAAACTAGAGGAGCACCCAAGGGTATGGCTTAGCAGTTAATGAAGTAGGTCAAAACCTTAGAGACCAAGTTCAAATCCCATGAAAAACAAAAAATGCCAGGGTGATTTCTTCCCATCTGCATTAGTCTGAGTTGGTGGAGTATCCGATACTTGTGTTGGTGTGAGGTAGCAGGTACCCCGTAGAATAGTCAAGTTTTGCGCAAGCTCGCTCGAAGACCATCATTATAAGAAAATAGAAAAAAGACTGGAGGAAAAGATAACGAGTCCAGCTGTTGCTTGGATATTTTACGACTGATGCGCTGAAGGTTCTTCCAAAAATCAGGTTTTGCATTTGAATTGAATTGCATAACAAAGTCTGCAGACTAGAAGATACTTATCTACAAACAAAACGTCTGCAGACTAGAAGATTTAACAATGTCGTTTCTCCTGTGAACCACTGTTTTAATAGAATCAGTTGGTTACTCTTAACAGAATCATGGAGCCCACATCATAACCTGACCATTTTCTATGTAAACATTGTGATATTTTACATAAGGAAAGGATTTCCGAAAGTTAAGAAGATCGATCTGCAGCTCTTTTATTCTTTTGTCAATGCACTATTGTTGAATGCCCTCTAATTAATGCAAGACTTGAAGTCAAAGCAATCAACTTCTCCATAAATTTCTTTCTTATATCTTTCTCTCTCTCCCATCCCTCCAAAACCAATTATGCAGAAGCAGTGGAAGGCCACCCAAGCAGGAAAGCATCAGTACAAAGATATCTTGAGAAGCGGAAAGACAGGTACTGCAATGACTAAACTGCTCGAGATCAAAATGGAAATAAGACACGAGAACAGTTGTACTGCTTTCTGTTCCTTTTTCAGTATCTCACATCTCTGTTAGGTGAAGGTTCAAGAGCAAGAGAAAGATAGGAATGTCTTCGTCTGCTAGCTTGGACATCTATGTGAGCCATCAAACTGGAAATCATACCCTTAATGAGCTCTCAAGTAGGAGCAACACTTGTTCCCCTCCCACAATTAGACTATCTGCTGCACCTGCTCCAACTGGTATAATGGCTAACAATATCGAAATGAATGCCAGAGTTTCTGCTTTTCTCAATGACAAAGGTGAGTTTTTGTTTTTCAGCAAACCATATTTAGTGGTTTTCTAATTTCAAGTTTCAAGGAAATTATTGTATTTGCCTCTCTAATTAGTTCATTCAAGTTTTAGGGATCTATCAAGACTTAAAACTTTCCTAAGGTCGGGCAACAAGTTAATGTTGGTTTAAACCTTAAAACAGTTGTTGTTTTTATTGTGTGATTTGGTTGATAACACAAACTCTGCATTGCAACCTCTTAAATCAAGAAATTGGATGAGATTTCTTGACTAAGAAAAAAGGAAATTGCATGAGATTCCTCCGAATGAATGTGCCGTTGACAGAACGTTATTGCCTTTTGAGTGGACCAACATATCTTGCATGGGAGCTCGGGGACCTTGCGAGAGGCCAAATGCTTCTAAAATTGGTGATTGGTTATAAGTAAAGATATATACCTACTATCCATACAATTTAACTGAATAGATAGTGACATAATGGCCCTCGATATTATATGTTTCCTTGTTTGTGTAGGAACTCCGTCATTCTTGTCAAGTAGATTGTTCTTTGCTAGATGTCATTGCCTGACAAGTATCTGTATTTTAATTTTTAACTACTAAATTCCTTATTTTCCCTTATTATTCTTGCGCATTTCTCTTGCATGTAATTTTCTTATAATTATACGAACTTAAAGCTCCATTCAATCTCAACATCCAAAATACAAAGAAAAAAGTATAAAAAGAAATTCTTCTTGATGCCATCAATGAAGCTATTTACTTCACACAAATAAAAAAGAGTATAAAAAATATGTTGCTAGCTCTGGAAAGTGGTCTTTTGCACTATATGAGATTTTTAAAGTCGTCAAGTCTGTAACACGTTCTTTTTGCTATTCAGATGCCAAAGAGTGAAAACTGTATGGCGGGGAACAGTAGCTGTCTAATTTGCTTTCATGCACCAGAAAGTCTGGGAGGTAACATCTTTTCCAGCGTCCACATAGTCGAATGACGAGGAAACAGGGTGGGTTGTTCCTTGTGAATCTGTGTCCAAAAGCACTTTGTATTTATGCTGTTGCCATTTCTCAGGCAAACATGAAGAGAAAACTAGTCGGGAATAGTCAGTCCTCTGTGATGCGATGTTTTTGCTTTCAGAATCTTCTGGAAAGCTTCTCCCTAAGAATCCCACTTTAGGCAGGTGCATTTTTGCTTTCAGGTGCATTTTTCCTTTTGCTGGAATTGGTTCTCAAGGAGCTAACGTGGAGCCCTGTAATTAGTTTCTGTAACTTTCCACTCTAACAAAACAGTTAATTGGCCGAACCCTGAAAGTACTTGGGTTACAAAGGCAAGTTCTCGTTTTATTTGGACTGATTCTTCGGAAAATTTAAATGGTCGACTTACTAAAAGGGTTTTAAGGTTGGTTAATTAGTGGAGTAGTAGATTCGTCAAAAGATGCTACCCTAACAAGCCATGATTTCAACGATTCATGTTGCAGTAAGGCTAAAATATTAGGATAAATTTATTAATGCCGATGAGGAATACTTTGGTCCATCAGGGACATGTGGTTCACTATGTTAAGAGGAATTTCGGATACCTCGAGACTGCAGTTTTTGAAGGCATGTTAGAAGAACGTCTAATGTTTATGGTGTTCACCTTACTGATAAAAGTTTTAATTTTTATTTATAAGGAAGCAGCTAATATTTCAGCTCATCTTCTGGTTAACTCTATCTTTTTCCTCGGATCTGGTTGGTCGAGGTTTCATCTACTATAGAATTCGAAGTAATGGACATGTTTCTCTTCCCTTCACAATAATAAAAAATGAAAAGAGAGAAGGTACATACTACTGCCGTTCAAAATTCTTTACAGTTTTGTATATATTAATTTTGAATTCATTTATTATACATCACTAGCTACATTTGAATTCTGTAATTGTACAATTCATACAACTGTATTTTGTATAGCACTACCGCCTTGAATCGATGCCTAAAGTAAAACCATTGGCTTCGTTTCTCACAAACTTAGAATGAAAGTGGGTCTATCTCGCAGCACTTTTTACTTCAAAGATATTATACTTTGACCAACACAATTTCTATATGTAATAAAACAAAGAGATAAAATATCAAGAAAAGTACATTGGCAAAAAGGAGGAAAAAAAAACAGTTACAGCTTTCAGTATTTGTTCTTAATCGGGCTTTTGATAAACAAGAAGGAATTGGAGTGAAGGGAAAATAGAATAAGTGTAGGAGAAGATTGTAATGTTTTGTCATAATATGGTTCTTACCCGATGAAACTTTTGTTGACACACGCACACATATCCCTTTGCCCAAAACGTATTAAGATAATCCATTTCAGTTAACACATCCTACATTAAAAAAAGGAAAAATAATTACGCACGACAACCTGTATGATATTAATTATCATACACAAATGTTATACTCCTCTCGCAAGGGACAAGGAGAGAGAGAGAGAAAGTACAACTCTATTCAGTGGGATAAAGCCTTAATAAATGATGTCTTATAAACCAAGCAAGAGACTGATTTTTCTTTCCTCACTTCTCTCATAATCCATAGATTTTGGTGGGCCGAGGAAACAGAGTTGCAACCTAATTTTCTCAAAAGGATAAGAAAATGGAGTACTAGTATTTAAAAATATTTTAGGCGAAAAGCGTCATTTGCATGAGTCCTTTGTGGGGAAGTGCACGGTTAGTCACTTATAACACATGTATTTATTTTTAAGCCACTGTTTAAAATGTCTTAAGTCTTTAGCCACTGCTTTAATAAACTTTACCTGTCCGGACGAAAACACCCTTCTGCTCATAAAAGTTCAGGACCAAGTGTCCTTAACTTTTGATCTTGCAACTCTAAGTTCAGGACTACATGTCCTTAACTTTTGAACTTGCAACTCTAAGTTCAGGATCACCTGTCCTTAAGTTCTGTGCTTGTAACTCTAAGTTAAGGACTACTTGTCCTTACCTTTTGAACTTGTAAGTCTAAGTTCAGGACCTATTGTCCTTAACTTTTGAGCTTGTTAGTCTAAGTTCAGGACCCAGTGTCCTTAACTTTTGAACTTGTAACTGTAAGTTCAGGACCAAGTGTTCTTAACTTTTGAGCTTGTTAGTCTAAGTTCAGGACCTATTGTCCTTAACTTTTGAGCTTGTTAGTCTAAGTTTAGGACCTATTTTCCTTAACTTTTGGGCTTCTTAACCTAAGTTCAGGACCTATTGTCCTTAACTTTTGAGCTTGTTAGTCTAAGTTCAGGACCAAGTGTCCTTCACTTTTGAACTATTTTTCATCTTCATTTTCTTCATTTCTCTCCTTGAAAACCTCTCTCTGCAATTCTTGATCCAAAAGAAGAAGAAAAACTAGCCATACCAAAAACCGATGCCCTCCGTCGGTTCCTCCTCCCCTGCTTCACCACCACCCCCACCCCCACCTCCCCCGTACCACCACCCCCACTCACCATTGCACAAAAAAAACGCCTCAGCACCTCTTTACCTGATGATCTTGACGACCCAAAACAAGAGAAAAAATTACAAGAAGATCAAGATTCTTACCCCACCACCCCAACCACCTCATCAAACAGCATTATCCTTTCTGCTCCTCCACGCTCTTCAAAAACAATGGTGATCGGCACCATCTACGGCCAACGCCGCGGCGATCACGTGTGGTTCTTCTTCCTAACATGAAAGAGATAGAAGAAAGGGTAACACAGTCTTTTCATATTAATTTTAATAGATTAGTGGCTATTATTGCTAAGCATTGAAAATGCCGGATAAAAAGTAAATACCACTTTAAAAAGTGGTTACCCCACACAATTTTTACGTCCTTTGTGGGCTCTGATGCCTTCCTCAAATTCTCAAATCTACGGTGGATAATTTCCAAAGACGCGAGTGTGGAAATGACCATCAGGTAGTCACTTTTAAGCTATGTTTTGCCATAGATTTTCAAATTATTTTGAAAAATCTGATTTGGGTGAAGTTTGGTTTGAAAATGAAAATATGTCTGGACATAAGTTTTCAAAACACATTTCACTTTTTTTTTTTTTTTTTTTTGAAAAAACATGAAACATGGCTTATATCTACAAGTTCTAAAAACTATCACAAATATTCAATAGTACATTTCAATAACATTTATTATATTATCGCAAACCATAGTCTGAACATAAATAAATTTGATGCAAAATTATCATTTTTATAATAAACTACATAATACACTATCAGATGACCGAGAGAACGAAGCAGCATTGTTACAAAATAATAAATGACGGGCTCTTCTATAATACAAAAGTTCGGGGCAATTTTTAAAAAATGTAATAGTTATATTTTGGGTCAGCTGGTTTTGGGATTTGGGTTTTGGGTTTTGGGAATTTGCCAAAATGTAGATAAAATCTATGGCCAAACATGTATTTGCCAAACAAAATCCCAAATATACTTTGGCAAAATCTATAGCGAAACGGATCCTAAGTATTCAGATGAATGATTTGCTCTTCATCATTAAAAAATTAAAAAATAAAAAACAAACGAAGATGTCTCTTTTTCTTCTTCCTTTCTTTGAGTAACAAGTTAAGGTGTTTGTTTCCACACATCTAAGACAATGGTTTGCAAAGGGAAGTAGAATTGTTAAAACAATACAGATATTTCATTAAAGGATTAGGTCACAAATCACGATCATAATCAAAATAGTGCGACAATTACATTTAAGTATTGCAGGTGGCAGGAAGTGCCTGTCGTTGGTTGTCTTTGTCAATACTATTATTGCATTAATGCATGCTGTAGTCAATGCCAGATCATCTCTTGTGTTAATACTAATATATCCCTCATACCTATAGCCAACCCCTTAAACCTAAGTTAGCTTGAGATTTTTATTATTATTATTATTATTATTATTATTATTATTATTATTATTATTTTTAACTTAGTGTCCGATTAGCTTGCGTGTCACCTCAAACTTTTTAAAAGTGTGTGCTATTTCTCACCGGCAGAGCTACTGGATCTATCCAAGTTTAGACAGATGGAAAAAAAATTACTAATTTTTCTTATTTCTAATTTAAATGTGAAATATCATTTCTCTTTCAAATCCATTGACTACTAGGTCACACACCTTTGCGCGTTTGCTTGAGAATCTTTATATAATCTTTGACATTGTCCGTAAATTTACCCTCAAGTTCAGTTTTACAATTTTAGCAAATTGGCAAGAACATAGCTTGGATTTTGTATACCAAACCTGCTTTTCTTTTGAACCTAATGCAAATTAAGTTCAACACAAGAAAGAGATGGATTAGAATTTATTTTTGTTGATTATAAAATATTTTAATTCTCGTTTCTTCCTAAAGAAAGGAATAGTATATTTATATATAGGTGGTGGGTGCATAGTGAATATGTTAATACTAATGACACGTATAAGATAACGTTTTTGCCAAACACAAGAATCTCATCATATTCTCACTAACATAAAATTGGGTGCAGGAATAGATAGAGAAAAAGAGATATTTTTCATCATTTCTTAGTTTCGCCTAAATAGTACTCCCTCCGTTCACTTTTACTTGGCATGTATATTAAAAATATATTTTTATTTTTACTTGTCACTTTACGCATGTCAAGAGAATAACAAAAAAAAAATTCATGTTATACCAACAGTATTTATTACTCATTTCAAATTATTTTCTCAAATCCAATAAACTATACATCAATTAATATGGGTATCACGGTAAATTATAAATTTCATTTATTATTTTTTAAGGGCGTAAAAAATCAAAACGTACCAAGTAAAAGTGAATTGAGGGAGTATAAATTTTACTTGTATTATCTCTCCTTGATATGACAACTAAATCATTTTTAAATCCACCAATGCCAAACTCACACTATCGCTACATTGTGGACCAAATTTCAGCTATCATTATGGTTCAGAACCTCCACTAGAATGGTTCTTTATTTTCCTTAACTTTTTACCTCATGTCTTTGTAAAATGTATCATCACAACAAAATACAGAAGATATTCCATCTTTTTTTTTTCATATTAATGCATTAAACCATAGGCAATAGACGAATTTTATGTGGTATGTGCCATAGAAGGTGAATTGGTTCTCTAATCGAAAAACATGGAGAAATTTGGCGAGAGAGATTTTGAACTTTCCTGAAATTACTAAAAGAATAATAAAGGGGATGAGGTCCATTGATGATGACTCTATGGATGTGAAGGAAGAAAGAAAAACGTTAGTTTCGCAATTGAAGGCAAATTCACTAGAGAAGAAACCAAATCTGTTCAAAATTGTCCATTCAGATGCATTCAATAAAATTGAAACGATACATAGAAGATAAAAATAATTCTAGTGCAAGATTAGTAGCACAAACGAAGAATAATCTATTTTTTAAATAAAAAGTATTGTTAGAACATTAATAAAAGAAGAAGAAAAATATTGAAGAGAAAAGTAGAGAGAGATAATTCTAATTGATTTGGGATGATTTATAATGCAATGGAACCCCTCTATTTATAGGGGAAAAGTAACTTCGCCATAAAGTAACAAATCCTAAACTCTCTCTAAAATATAGACATTCACCTTAAATACAATTCTATTTATAACACTCCCCCTTGAGTGTATATTCAACAGATAATGTACCTCGTTAAAATCTTAACTAAAATAAAGCTTAGTGGAAAAAAATTCTCGAGAAGGAAAAATAGTACACATGTTTAGAAATACACCTTTTGGTTGCCTCGTTAAAAATCATGCAAGAAAAACACAATGAGACAAAACCGTATAAAGGAAAAAGAGTACAACGCATATTAGCTCTCCCTGATGAAAGCATCAATTTACATCCGTGAGCCTCCGTATCCCAATCTTGTAAACTAACTTCTTGAACGTTGACATCGGTAGAGATGTGGTGAACAAATCAGCCATATTGTCACTGTAATGACCCGACTGGTCGTTTTACTTTTTAGAACCATGTTCCCCTAGATAAGACTTTCCATACTTGCTTTTACTGATTTATGACTTGCGGGAATGGTTGGTTCGGGATTTGGAAGAGTTTGGATTGAAATCGGAACACTTGGTTCCTCAAGGTTGGCTTAAAAGGCCAAGTTTGACTTCGGTCAATATTTTGAGTAAACGACCTTGAATCCGAATTTGAAGATTCCAATAGGTTCGTATGATGATTTCGGACTTGGGGCATATGTCCGGATCTGGTTTTGGATGACCCGGGAGCGTTTTGGTGCCTAATAGTGAAAGTTGATTCCTTAAGGATTTTGAAGTTCTTAAATATTTGGTTTGGAGTGGGTTTTTGTGTTATCGAGGTCCGAACGGAGTTCCGAGACCGGGAATAGTTCCATATTGCCATTTAAGACTTGTACGAAAAATTTGGTGTCAATCCGAGTAGTGTAAGTGTGTTTCGTCGCATTGGAAGTAAATTGAAGAACTTGAAGTTCATAAGTTTGAATCAATTGGTTTAGGGGGTGATTCTTAGATTTAGCGTTGTTTCGGGCGTTTCGAAGGTTCGAGCGAGTCCGTTTTATGATTTCAAACTTGTCGGTATGTTCGGGCAGGGCTCGGGGGCCCCGAGCGTCAGTCAGACGAGGCTCGAGTGAAATTGGAAAATTTGGAAAGGAGCTGAAGCTCCAGTCTTCTGTCATAAGTGCACCTGCGGTTGGTTAGCCGCAAATGCGAGTCCACAGAAGCGGTCGTGCTCTCGCAGAAGCGGCCAAGGCAGGCCAAGCCCAAAGCCGCAGAAGCGGTTTTCTCCCTGTAGAAGCGGCCCAACTGAATTTCCGCAGAGGCGGACACTTTTCCGCATATGCATTGGGCGCAGATGCTGCCCAGAACCGCAGATGCAGAAATCAATGAAGCAGTGACCTTTATTTATTGCGGGTGTTAGCCATTTTTGGCTTATTTCCACTCATAAGTTGGGCGATTTTGGGGCTCTTGAGAGAAGATTTTCACCTAGCATCTTGAGGTAAGTTATCCCTACTTATTGTGAGTTTAATACTTGGGTTTTGGGTAGATTAACACACAAAGATTAGTGAAAAATTATGGGAATAGAGTAAAACTAGGGTTTTGATAAAAAAAGATTTAACCACAAAATTTGTTATGGAATAAAGTAGAAATCATATATTCTTGATCCTTAGGTTCTAGAGAACAACTTTCTTCAAAAATTTCAGGAATCCGGGCACGTGGGCCCGGGGACGGATTTTAGGAAACTTCTGTTTAGGGTTGGGAAGTTACTTTAATAGTTAGAATGCGAACTTGTGAGCTTGTATTGACTAGTTCCTACCTCGTTTAATTAATTTTGGATTGTTCGGCTCCAAATTGAGGGTTTCAGCACGTTCTTGATATTGGAAGTACGCTTTGGAGCGAGGTGAGTCTCCTTTCTAACCTTGTAAGAGCGAATTGTCCCCATAGGTGAGTTAATTAATTATGTGCTCCTAATTGTGGAGGCTATGTACGCACGAGGTGACGAGAGTCCGTGCGTAGCTACTATTATGTTAATTGTCCGGGTAGTTTAGGACCCGTATCATGTTATATTTGTGAATATTTATATTCTTTCATGCTAATGAGATCACTTAGGACATGTTGGGGATTTGAAATAAATATATGTGAACGTAGGCAATTGCTTGAACACTTGTATGAATTTATTTGACTATGAATGCGCCTTTTATGTGCTTTCTTGATGATAATTTATATTTGTGGATCAGGCCGATCGCCTCGGTAGAAATAGATGCATCTATGGTTCGCGCCATTCGACCCTCTGGCAGTGTACAGTTTCTCTTCTGTTGGACCGGGCCGTACGACCTCGGCATAATGTGCGCATGATATTTATGTGAGATCTTATTTATGACTTACTCTGTTAAATGTCTTGAAGTGGAATTATTATAAGACATGACTGAAATTGATATACTGTTATCTGGTAACTCTGAGCTTGCTATTATGCCCATGTTATCCATACTTAGTAAAATCTTTAATCATCATTGGAATTGACCTTAGTAAGTGACAAGTCGACCCCTCGTCACAACTTCTTCGAGGTTAGACTGGATACTTGCTGGGTACATGTTGTTTATGTACTCATACTATGCTTCTGTACTTAATTGTACAGGATCTATGGCAGGTACATCTGGCTACCAGTCTGGTGCGCATTCTTGATTGTAGACTGAGATTCCACGGTGAGCTGCTCCCTTCCTATGCCGTTTAGCAGCATGATGGAGTCTCTCCTTGCTTTTGACTGTCTATTCTGTTTTAGATAGTAGGATAGATTTATTCATTTGTATATTCTACTAGATGCCCATATACTTGTGACAGCAGGTCTTGGCACACACATTGGTAGACTATTCCTTTGGGTTGTATAACTATTTTTGTACGTTGCTAATTATCACTTGTTTTAAATTCGAATCAAGAAATTGCTGTAATGGTTTTAGTAAAGTAAAACAAGAACTCACTAATATTTCCGCGTTGGCTTGCCTGGCAACGGTGTTGGGCGCCATCATGACCTGTAGGCAATTTGGATCGTGACAACATGGTATAAGAGCACTAGGTTCACGTAGGTCTCACAAGTCATGGACAAACTTAATAGAGTCTTGCAAATCGGTACGGAGACATCTGTATTTATCTTCGAGAGGCTATAGGGTGTTAGGAAACTACTCTTTATTCATTCCATATTGTACAATGGATGGTGTACTAAATTTCCCTCTTCTATTCTCTCACAGATGGTGAGGACGCGCACGGTAGATGTTCGAGACCCGAGAGGCCCCTCCCCCCGTTGCTAGAGGCCGAGGCAAAGGCCGGGGGAGGGCACCGGCCGAGGTAGGGGATGAGGGCATCCCAGAGCTGCTCCAGTAGCACCACCAGCGGATCCTGCGGGAGATCCTATCATTGAGGAGCAGGGCGAGGTGCTTGCAACTGAGCCTACCCCGGCGGACTTCATGACACCACCGGGTTTCCAGGAGGTCATGGGTTGTATGCTACGGTTCATGGACACCATGACTCATGCTGGTTTATTTCCAGCGGTTCCAGCTACATCACAGGCAGGAGGGGGAGCACAGACCCCTACTGCTCAGGCTCCTGGTCATGCAGTTGCAGTGTATCAGACTCCGGGTGCACTACCCGCAGATGGGACTCAGCCAGTTGCTGCAGTAGTGCTCGAGCCTAGACCAGCTGTGGATGGTGATCCGCAGAAGCTATTGAACAAATGGACCAGGCTACACCCTCCTGTCTTCGGGGGTGAGCGTCATGAGGATGCCCAGGATTTCATTGATAGGTGCAGGGACAGACTGCACAACATGAGGATATTGGAGTCGCATGGGGTTGACTTCACTACTTTCCAGCTGAAGGGCAGGGCCCGTAGATGGTGGTAGTCTTATGTTCTTGGCAGGACAGCAGGTTCTCCTCCCATCACTTGGGGTCAGTTCACACAGTTATTCCTGGACAGGTATATCCCACCCTCTGAGAGGGAAGAGCTACGGTATCAGTTTGAGCAGCTGGATCAGGGTCAGATGTCTGTGACCAACTATGAGGCGAGGTTTTTTGAGCTATCTCGCCATGCACTGATGATACTTCCTACTGACGCAAAGAGGGTGCGGAGGTGCGTTGCAGGGTTGCATTCTGGCATTAGGGCCAACATGGCTTGAGAGGTGGAGATGGGGACTCCTTATCAGCTAGTGGTGGAGATTGCTCGGAGGATTGAGGGCTACCATCTGAGAGGTAGGGAGCAGATGCAGCAGGACAAGAGGACTAAATTCTCTAGAGAGTTTAGAGGTGCCCCGGATAGGGGTAGAGGTCAGTTTGGGAGGGGTCAGCCTAGCAGGCCCCCATATTCAGCACCACTACCTGCATAGCGTGCTCTAGAGCGCCCCTATTTCAGTGTCATTCCAGAGAGTTCTTACCGCCCGCCAGCTATTCAGGGTTCCTCCAGTGGGTATTCAGGTCCCCAGGATTCTTCTGGTTCCTATTTCAGTGCTATGCCGGAGGGTTTATACCGTCCACCAGCTATTCCGGCTTCTCCTAGTGGATCTACAGGCCATCAGGGTAGCAGGTCGCCGCACTGCGGGGTTGTTTGAGTGCGGAGACCTGGGTCATATGAGGAGGTACTGCCCCAGGCTTCGAGGCAAGGCAGTGCAGTAGGTCAACATCCCATGATTACAGCACCGGTTGCCCAGCCACCCAGAGGCGGGGGACAGAGTGGTAGAGGACATCCTAGAGGTGGAGGCCAGGCAGGGAGAGTTCAGCCAGCTACTGCTCAATCAGGTGGAGGCCAGCCAACCGGTGCTCTAGCCAGATTCTATGCCCTTCCAGCCAGACCAGATACATTGGCCTCAGATGCCGTTATCACAGGTATTATTCGTCTACGGTAGAGATGCTTCGGTGTTATTTGATCTAGGGTCTACCTATTCATTGTGTCATCTCTGTTTGCTCATTTCCTGGTTATTCCTCGTGAGCCTTTGGGCACTCCTATTCATGTGTTCACTCCTGTGGGCGATTTTGTGGTTGTGGATCGGATCTATCGGTCCTGTGTGGTCACATTCTGTAGTTTTGAGATCATAGTAGATCTCCCGTTGCTCGATATGATCGACTTTGAGGTCATCCTGGGCATGGATTGGTTATCCCCGTATCACGCCGTCCTTGATTGCCATGCCAAGACTGTTACATTAGCAATGCCAGGGTTGCCAAGGTCTGAGTGGAAGGGTTCCATAGTTGATACATCTGGTTGGGTTATTTCTTTTCTTAAGGCTCGACATATGGTCGAGAAGGGGTGTTTGGCTTATCTAGCTTATGTTCCGGACACCACCGCAGAGTCTCCGATGATTGATTCAGTTCCAGTAGTCCGGGAGTTCGCCGATGTGTTTCCTTCTGACCTTCCTAGCATGCCAGCAGATCGTGATATTGATTTGGCTCCAGGTACCTAGCCTATATCTATCCCACCTTACCGTATGGCTCCGAAAAAGTTGAAAGAGTTGAAGGAGCTTCTTGAGGAGTTGTTAGCAAAGGGGTTTGTTAGACCAAGTGTGTCACCTTGGGGTGTACCTGTATTGTTTGTAAAGAAGAAGGATGGGACCATGCGGAAGTGCATTGATTACCGCCAGTTGAACAAGGCTACCATCAAGAACAAGTACCCGTTGCCGCGCATTGATGATTTGTTCGACCAGTTGCAGGGTGCTAGGGTGTTCTCTAAGATCGACTTGAGATCAGGGTACCATCAGTTGAGGATTCAGGACTCAGATGTTTCGAAGACTGCTTTCTGCACCAGATATGGTCATTATGAGTTTCTGGTGATCTCCTTTGGCTTGACTAATGCCCCAGTGGCATTTATGGACTTGATGAACAAGGTGTTCAGACCTTATATTGATTCCTTTGTCATCGTCTTTATTGACGACATCTTGAGATACTCACGTAGCCTGGGGGAGCATGAGCAGCATATAAGAGTAGTGCTTCAAACCTTGCGAGAGTAGAAGCTATATGCTAAGTTCTCCAAGTGTGAATTTTGGCTAGAGTCAGTGGCATTCTTGGGGCACATTGTGTTAGGAGAGGATATTAAGGTGGATCCCAAGAAGATTGAGGCAGTTCAGAGTTGGCCATGTCCTACTTCAGTGACCGAGATCAGGAGTTTCCTGGGGTTAGCAGGTTATTACTGTCGATTCGTGCAGGGCTTTTCATCCATTGCATCACCTCTGACTAGATTGACCCAGAAGGGTGCTCCTTTCCGCTGGTCCGATGATTGTGAGACGAGCTTTCAGAAGCTCAAGACGGCTTTGACCACGGCACCAGTTCTTGTGTTGCCTTCCGGTTCGGGGATGTATACGGTGTATTGCGACGCTTCACGCATTGGCTTGGGTTGCGTATTAATGTAGGAGGGGCGAGTTATTGCATATGCTTCACGTCAGCTGAAGATTCATGAGAAGAATTATCCTGTGCACGATCTAGAGTTGGCGGCAATTGTTCATGCTCTTAAGATATGGAGGCATTATCTGTATGGGGTGTCATGTGAGGTTTACACTGATCATCGCAGCTTACAACATTTGTTCAGGCAGAGGGATCTCAATTTGAGGCAGCGTATATGGCTTAAGTTACTGAAGGATTATGACATCACCATTCTTTATCACCCGTGCAAGGCAAATGTGGTCGCGGATGCCTTGAGTAGGAAAGTAGAGAGCATGGGTATCTTGGCATTCATTTTAGTAGAGGAGAGGCCATTAGCATTGGATATTCAGTCCTTGGCTAATAGACTTTTGAGGTTGGACATCTCAGAGCCCAGCCGAGTTCTTGCATGTGTTGTTGCTCAGTCTTCACTTTTGGAGCAGATCAAGGCTCGGCAGTTTGAAGATCCACATTTGGCAGTTCTCAGAGAGGCGGTGCTACAGGGTAGTGCTAAGGAGGTTTCTATGGGTGAGGATGGTGTTTTGCGACTCCAGGGTCGCCTATGTGTTCCTAATGTTGATGGCCTGAGGGAGAAGATTCTAGAGGAGGCACACAGTTCACGGTATTCCATTCATCCGGGTGCTACGAAGATGTATCGTGACTTGAGGCAGCATTACTGGTGGCGGCGGATGAAGAAAGACATAGTTGAGTATGTGGCTAGGTGTTTGAATTGCCAGCAGGTTAAGTATGAACAGCAGAGGCCAGGTGGCCTACTTCAGCAGATGCCTATACCTGAGTGGAAGTGGGAGCGCATTACCATGGACTTCGTAGTTGGGTTGCCCCGAACCTTGCGAAAGTTTGATGCAGTGTTAGTCATTGTTGACAGGTTGACCAAGTCGACACACTTTATTCTGATTGTGACTAATTATTCTTCAGAGAGGTTGGCTCAGATTTACATTCGGGAGATAGTCCGGTTGTATGGTGTGCCTGTTTCCATCATATCAGATAGAGGCCCTCAGTTCACTTCCCATTTCTAGAGAGCCGTTCGGAGTGAGTTGGGGACCCGTGTGGAGCTCAGCACAGCATTTCATCCTCAGACCGACGGATAGTCGGAGCGGATAGTTCTAATTTTGGAGGACATGCTTAGAGCATGTGTGATTGACTTTGGAGGACAGTGGGATCAGTTCTTGCCCTTGGCAGAGTTTGCTTACAACAACAACTATCAATCCAGCATCGAGATGGCTCCATTTGAGGCTTTATATGGTCGGCGATGTCGTTCTCCTATTGGGTGGTTCGAGCCCGGTGAGGCTAAGTTGTACGGTACAGACTTGGTGAAAGATGCTTGAAAAAGGTAAAGTTGATTCAGGAAAGGCTTCGCACAGCACAGTCCAGAAAAAAGAGCTACGCGGATCAGAAGGCACGTGATGTATCATTCATGATCGGCGAGAAGGTTCTCTTGAAAGTCTCGCCAATGAAGGGTGTTATGAAATTCGAGAAGAAGGGTAAGTTGAGCCCAAGGTTTGTTGGCCCATTTGAGGTGTTGAGGCGAGTTGGAGAGGTTGCTTACGAGCTTGCTTTACCTCCCGGCTTATCGGGAGTTTATCCAGTTTTTCACGTGTCAATGCTTCGGAAGTATCACGCCGACCTGTCCCATGTGCTAGACTTCAGCTCTATTCAGCTAGACGAGAGATTGGGCTACGAAGAGGAGCCAATTACCATTGTTGATAGACAGGATCGCCAGTTGAGATCCAAGAGGATTTCTACAGTAAAGGTCCAGTGGAGGGGCCAACCAGTCGAGGAGGCGACCTAGGAGTCCGAGGAGGACATGCGCGGCAGATATCCACACTTATTCGGCACTTCAGGTATGAATCTAAACCAGTTCGAGGATGAACGTTTGTTTAAGAGGTGGAGAATGTAACGACCCGATTGGTCGTTTTGCTTTTTAGAACCCCATTCCCCTAGATAAGACTTCCCTTACTTGCTTTTACTGATTTATGACTTGCGGGAATGGTTGGTTCGGGATTTGGAAGAGTTTGGATTGAAATCGGAACACTTGGTTCCTCAAGGTTGGCTTAAAAGGCCAAGTTTGACTTCGGTCAACATTTTGAGTAAACGACCTCGAAATCCGGATTTGAAGATTCCAACAGGTTGTATGATGATTTCGGACTTGGGCATATGTCCGGATCGGGTTTTGGATGACTCGGGAGCGTTTTGGTGCCTAATAGTGAAAGTTGATTCCTTAAGGATTTTGAAGTTTTTAAATATTTGGTTTGGAGCGGATTTTTTTGTTATCGAGGTCCGAACGGAATTCCGAGACCGGAAATAGTTCCATAGTTCCATTTAAGACTTGCACGCAAAATTTGGTGTCAATCCGAGTAGTGTAAGTGTGTTTCGTCGCATTGGAAGTAAATTGAAGAACTTGAAGTTCATAAGCTTGAATCAATTGGTTTAGGAGGTGATTCTTAGATTTAGCGTTGTTTCGGGCGTTCCGAAGGTTCGGGCGAGTCCGTTTTATGATTTCAAACTTGTCGGTATGTTCGGGCGGGGCCTGGGGGCCCCGAGCGTCAATCGGACAAGGCTCGAGTGAAGTTGGAAAATTCGAAAAGGAGCTGAAGCTCCAGTCTTCTGTCATAAGTGCACCTGCGGTTGGTCAGCCGCAGATGCGAGACCGTAGAAACGGTCGTGCTCTCGCAGAAGCGGCCAAGGCAGGCCAAGCCCAATTTTCGCAGAAGCGAACACTTTTCCGCAGATGCGGTGGGCGCAGGTGCGACCCAGGACCGCAGATGTGGAAATCACTGAAGCAGTGACCTTCATTTATTGCGGGTGTTAGTCATTTTTGGCTAATTTCCATTCATAAGTTGGTCGATCTTGGGGCTCTTGAGAGAAGATTTTCACCTAGCATCTTGAGGTAAGTTATTCCTTCTTATTTTGAGTTTAATACTTGGGTTTTGGGTAGATTAACACACAAAGATTAGTGAAAAATTATGGGATTAGAGTAAAACTAGGGTTTTGATAAAAACAAGATTTAACCACGAAATTTATTATGGAATAAAGTAGAAATCATATATTCTTGATCCTTAGGTTATAGAGAATAACTTTCTTCAAAAATTTCCGGAATCGGGGCACGTGGGCCTGGGGACGAATTTTACGAAACTTGTGTTTAGGGTTGGAAAGTTACTTTAATAGTTAGAATGCAAACTTGTGAGCTTGTATTGACTATTTCCTACCTCGTTTAATTAGTTTTGGATCGTTCGGCTCCAAATTGAGGGTTTGAGCACGTTCTTGATATTGGAAGTACGCTTTGGAGCGAGGTGAGTCTCCTTTCTAACCTTGTAAGAGGGAATTGTCCCCATAGGTGAGTTAATTGATTATGTGCTCCTAATTGTGGGGGCTACGTAGGCACGAGGTGACGAGAGTCCGTGCGTAGCTACTATTATGTTAATTGTCCGGGTAGTTTAGGGCCCGTATCATGCTATATTTGTGAATATTTATATTCTTTCATGCTAATGAGATCACTTAGGACATGCTGGGGATTTGAAATAAATATATGTGAACGTAGGCAATTGCTTGAACACTTGTATGAATTTATTTGACTATGAATGCGCCTTTTATGTGCTTTCTTGATGATAATTTATATTTGTGGATCAGGCCGATCGCCTCGGTAGAAATAGATGCATCTATAGTTCGTGCCATTCGACCCTCTGGCAGTGCACAGTTTCTCTTCTGTTGGAACGGGCCGTACGACCTCGGCATAATGTGCGCATGATATTTATGTGAGATCTTATTTATGACTTACTCTGTTAAATGCCTTGAAGTGGAATTATTATATGACATGACTGAAACTGATATACTGTTATCTGTAAACTCTGAGCTTGCTATTATGTCCATGTTATCCATGCTTAGTGAAATCTTTAATCATCATTGGAATTGACCTTAGTAAGTGTCAAGTCTACCCCTCGTCACTACTTCTTCGAGGTTAGACTGGATACTTGCTGGGTACATGTTGTTTGTGTACTCATACTACGCTTCTGTACTTAGTTGTACAGGATCTGAGGCAGGTACATCTGGCTACCAGTTTGGTGCGCATTCTTGATCGTAGACCGAGATTCCACAGTGAGCTGCTCCCTTCCTATGCCGTTCAGCAGCATGATGGAGTCTCACCTTGGTTTTGACTATCTATTCTATTTCTGACAGTAGGATAGATTTATTCTTTTGTATATTCTACTAGATGCCCATATACTTGTGACACCAGGTCTTGGCACACGCATTGGTGGACTATTGTTTTGGGTTGTATAACTATTATTGTACGTTGCTAATTATCACTTGTTTTAAATTCGAATCAAGAAATTGTTGTAACGGTTTTAGTAAAGTAAAACAAGAACTCACTAATATTTCCGTGTTGGCTTGCCTGGAAACGGTGTTGGGCGCCATCACGACCTGTAGTGAATTTGGGTCGTGACAGTCACTTGAATGAATAGGTTGCACCTTGAAATCTCCATTCTTGTATATATGTGATGTCTCCATATAATGTCAGGGAATAGCCTTTTCAATATCTCCATATATACGTAATGTCTTCATTCTTGTATATACGTAATGTCTTCATATAATGTCACTTGAATGAATATGTTGCACCTTGAAATCACCATTCTTGTATATATGGAATGTCTTCATATAATGTCATGGAATAGACTTTTCAATATCTCCGTATAGGTATTCTCGCTATCACATTGTCATGCTTATAGTTATAGCAAGATACATATGTGCACAAAGTGCACTTAGGATGTGGTACTTCAGGACCAAGAATTGTAAATGGACTTTAAGTTAAGTCATATAAGCCATGTAAATGGACTTTAAATTTACATCAAGTTTTCATGTCATTCTAGACATATAAGATAGATAAAGGTGTTTGCACACACCATTGACTTTATACTTTCAAGTGTTTGAACTGCGGGTCCAAAACTGCATGTTTTTCATATGAAACCAATTCTACTTTTATTGTTTCTCCAAACTTAAGATCTTCCTACATATATATTTATTGTTATCATAGATGTAATCGACGAACATTTATATTGGTTTCAACCTCTTTTTTTCATAAAGACATGACATAGAGATCTTTTCATTCATATTTTCAGGTACCTGAACCTCTCCTGAGATTTTATAAAGTCTTATGTCATGTGATCTTCTAGATCACTTGCCTCCTTATTATGATCATTTTCTCATCTTCTTTATCAAGAATTTTATATGAAACTGATTTGTCTATACGCTTTAAGCATACCATAGACTTTGTCCTTCTAGGAATTATTCTTTGCAGTGAGAATATAGTTACTTTCTTTGGGTCAACACACGCGTCTGGCATGCTTTGCAATATATTGCAGATGAATTTTCTTTTTTATGAATTTCAACTTCATATTATATTATTCGAGGATCTAGTTATACAAATGATAATTCATTCCGTAACTTTTTCTAAATTGTTTACCATGTCTCCTCCTCATGTTAGAAAAACTAACTTGCTTCCTGAACTTTGGATACTTACCTTTATGCGTTATATTGTTAGTCGAAATATACACCGCACATTAATAATAATAAAATAATATTATTTAGTTCCTAACCATGAACCACTTGTAAGGGGAGAATATAATATACTTTCGTATATAACCTTCTTCTCATAAGTAATAGTTTAACTATTAAATGGAGGCACTCAATAAATTATTTTGCTAAACCAGATGTGATATAAGCTAATTTATCAAGATGAACTGTCTTGAATAGAAAATATGGAAATTATGCTCGAAATTAAATTATTGAGCAAGTTACCTCGCAAACATCACGTTGGGGGTTAATGATAACCGCACATGTAACCATCTCATAGAAGCATCTTATGTGGTATACATGGTAGGTGAATGAGCCCATATTCACCTTTGATATTTCCAACATTCGTGTGATTTAGTCCCAATTTTAGTTGGTTTATTAATTAATAAGAACAAGTAACATAAGAGAATTCGCAAAGAACTTTCTAGTTCTTTAATATTTACCCATGTGAATTCTCTTTATTTTTGACATCATACTTAAATGAATATGGCTAAATCAATTATGACAACTGAATCAATTATCAATATTGATAAACTTCAGATTTACATCATGACATGTGCAATTATCAATAAACTCCAAGTTTATGATATGAGTTTTATATCAATAACTTTTTATTTTATTGTGGTATTATTTTACTTGTGTAGTACAAACTGGAGAATAAAGTGGGTAGCTTTTCACATACATATTACCCCATTATAAGTTGTAGTAATATATAATATTAAATTTTTCCTTTATTTATAGTCTAAATATAACCAACCTCTTTCGCGAATACTTTAGAAACTCAATAATTTTCTTTGAGACTTACTACGATACAATACCTTATTGATAATTAATGTTCTTTCCCCAAAAGAGTATAGTTGGCTTTTTAAGAGCTCTCAATTAATTTTGTGCTACCACATATTCATCAACATCCATATGGTGAATATCTTTTTCAAGGAGAAAGTTATACCATTATGGTCATGGTCAAAATCATTATAGGCAAGATATGTAAGTTCCATTACTTTTCCCTATAATAATCATATTGCCATAATATTTTGCCATAATCATAATAAGTATGTGATCAACTGACCATTCACGCCATAATAATGAAATTATTTTCTTATTTTATCTCAAACCTCCTTCTTAAGGTGAGTGCAGTATATTCACTAATACTAGCACGTTCATATTCTTCCAAGAATGAATGTATATTCATAAATCACATGTTGTCACATTCACATCATGAAAGGACCATAATCATCTATATGTGCTTTACAAAATCTCATGTCAAATTGATGACAAGCATTACTTTCTAGGAGTGAAGGATTATCTTGAGAATCCTTATTATTCTCATTACAATAATTATGGTGATTATAATTTCATCTATTTCCATGTCCACATCCATTGATACCTTCACGGTAATAATATTTTCTTTTACACTTATTATATATTGCTACCACATTCTCTTAAGAGAACGAGAATGAAGCAAATTCAACGGGGCGGGTTTCCACTTCTTTTGCTCATAATCATACATGAATTTGATCAAGGCAAGATATAGAAATTTTACCACTTTGGGTGATTATAATTTATCTAAAACTCTATTAGGGTTATAATCAGAATTTATTGTCTTTGCTTGTATTTAAAATTAAATTATAGAATTTCAAGAATTTAAAAAGAGAAAAATAAGGTAAAATACTTATCTTGAATCTAGAATTTATTCCTGAAAGAAGTTCATGGATAAATTGACAATCATTATGCTCAATATTATGTACAAGTTGAGCACCATGCACATATCCCTAAGCCTGATGGCCAAAGCAGATGCCTAGTATAGGAATCAATTCATTCACACAAGAGACTCGCACAAAGTTCTATATCATCTCTTCACCGCTGCTTTAATTTCTCAAGTATTAGACAACTAATGAATAGTGTATCTACAAATTAAAACAACCGCCTCTACTCAATTGGCTGGAGTCTCATACAGATAATGTGTTATAAAATACTAAAAGAAGAAGAAGAATATTGCAGTGAAAAGTAGAGAGAGATAATTCTAATTGATTTGAGATGATGATTTACAGTGGAATTGAACCCCTCTATTTATAGGAAAAAAGTGACTTAGCCACAAAGTAACAGACCCTAAAATCTGTATAATATGTAGACATTTACCTTAAATACAATTCTATTTATAACAAATATTGCATTTTTTTATAACAACTGTGAATATTACCATTGATAATAAAATTAAGCAACACACCTAAGAGCTCCTAGCTTCCACAAAGAAACTAAGACTCCATATCTCTAATTACACAATAGTCTCTGTATGAATCCTCTATTCCTACTTCCTATATTTGACAGCTTAACTATCCTTATTCTTTCTTTTATCTCTTTCTTGAGCTGTGTAACTATAGTATCTGATCGCAGCCGTCTCAACACTACACAATGGTAGGAAGAGTGGGTAGCAATAACTAAAACCTGAATAGTGGATCGGGGTCGAATTTCCACAGGGAGCTTGGAATGGAGTTGTATTGCCTGTTTAGCTTAGAATTGCGTTTGTACTTCTAATTGCACTTCTAACATTTTTGGGGGGTTTTTATATTTAAAACTAGTATTGTAATCTAAGGATTAAATCTAAATTATGCTAAGGAAATATTGCTAAGTTGTGCTTAATATAGGAAAAAGGCACTAGGGTCGTGACACTACCTAGGTGGCTAGCTAACGGGTAGAAGCTACTAAGGGGAGATTGATAAATCTGGGTTTATTGCTATAGACGTTGCACAATTGCACTCGTTCTCACACCTCTCGGTAGAGAGAACGATTTTGCCCAATTGACTCTCTCGAGACCAATTAGGTAGGCCAATTAGACCGGGCAACTAGGGCTCAAGTAGGGTAGTTACTCTTTCGAGGTTTAACCCGTTAATTGGGACTACCATTCTCATGGGTCCATCCCAATTCCTTGTTGGGTTAACTTTTAGGGTCATATGACTCTCTTTCTCAAGAAGAGTTAGACACACTAAGCTTGAATTCATGATTGCAACCACAAATTCTAGATTTAAACACAAAATCAACCCAAATAAAAAATCAACCCAAATAAAAAATACCCAATCTCAATCTCACCCTAGAATGCAACACCCATTAACTACCCACACTAGGGATGATGAAAATAACATAATGATTGATTACTAATTAAAAATTATGATATTGAAGAGGAAAATTGCCAAAATAGGCTACACAATACTTCTCGAGCGTAGTTCTTGTTCAGAATCTAAAACTTGACCTAAAAATGGTAAAATGATCTATTTATACCCAGCTGGAAAATCTAGACAAAAATATCGCTGCGGGGTCAGCGCGGACTGCGCAAAAAGGTAGCGCGGCCGCGTAGGCACTTTGAACTCTCAAATCTCATCTCTGAAGTTGGGGGGGGGGGCACGGACTGCGCAGAAATGTAGCGCGGCCGCGGCGGAGGGTCGGCGCGGACCGCGCAGGAATGGGGCACGGCCGCATAGCTTGACTTGGTCAAATCTCCATGTCTCTGAATCTCTTTCACGCGGACCGCACTGTTATGTAGCGCGGCCGCGTGGGACTTAAGCCTGCACTGGTGGTTCTCTGAACTTCCCTTGCGCGGACCGCGCAGAAATGGAGCGCGGCCGCGGGGCTTGCACCTCAAATTACCCCTCTGAATCTCCTAGCGCGGCCGCGTGTCATATCAGTGCGGTCCGCGCTAGGTCTTCCTGTTCCTCAACTTCACTTGTTCTTGACACTTGGCAAGTTTCACTCCGTTTTGAGCCGATCTTTGACATTTGTCACCTTTTTGCTCAAACCTGCAATCAAGCGCAACTTGTAAGCCTTTTGGGACTATTTTGTGGCAATTTGTAACAAAAGCAATAGCAAGTAAGGGGTATAATCATGGTAAAATCCTAGCTTATCAACTCCCCCAAACTTAAACCATTGCTTGTCCTCAAGCAAACAAAATAAGACCCACCCCAAAAAGAGCAATCCAAGAATTTCCAGCTATCCTAAAGTAACCTCAACAAGCATCAATTGGGACTAACAATTGCCCTCAATACAAATGAATCATTAACACACTGTAAGCTTTTGAAAACTATGGATTAAGTGTGACACAAGAGCATCAAGGGTTGGCACATCTCATCAAAGAGCTTTTCTCAAATACCTTGGTCATTGTGGAACCCAAACTCACAATCCTCAACTCTCCCTAAGCGAACCTCACCTTTTAGAGCATTAACACACAAACCGAGGTTGAAGGACTTTCACTCATTTCTCTCACAAAGAAGGTCACAAGTCTGGCTCTAGGTACCATATGCTTGCCCCTTATGTAAGTATCCACTAATGTAGGAGGGCTTTTGGGTAAGGGTAGGACATGTTTCTTGTTCAAATGGGTTCAACCTTTTAAGCACTTTCTTTGATTCATTTTGGCACACCTTCTTGACTCATTTGAGTAATTCACTTCTTTATAAAGGCTAGAGGGATATATTGTCACTCTTTCTTAGGCAATTCAAATCATTTCTCCTTTTCTACTTTTGTTTCCACACCTTTTTCACTTTTGTTTTTCTTGACCCCTTTTTATTCTTTTTCACCTTGTTCTTTCTTTTTGTCTTTTTCTTTTTCTCTTTTTCATTGCCTTGCCTTTTTCTTCTTGCTTTAGTACCTTTTTCCCTTGCTTTCCTTCTTGTCTCTCCCCCCAAACTTAGACTTTGCCATTGCTCAAGGGAAGTGTGGGTGCCAAGAGAGGATAAAAACGGGTATAGGCTTGTAACATTGGTTCATGAAAGAAGAAGGTTTAAGGCTCAAAAGGGTTAACTAGGGATTATTTTATTGGTAGGCCATGGAATTGTTCATTTTACAATTGGATCAAGGAGAGCCTATAGTCACTTCTCAAGTCAAACTTCACCTATGATTTCACCTCAACAAACACTCGGGGCAAGTTCTAGACCATTGGCTTGGGACTTGGACTCAAAATTCTATTCCTCACCACACATGCTAGGGGATTGCTAAAGATATCGAATCGAGGGTCCACAACGACCTTAGTCATGATTCAAGCGCACAATGGTCCAAAAAGACCACATGATGATTGTTTGGTCAACACAAGAGTCTCAAGGCCACGACTTTCACCACACCCTAAACACAACATTATGTCTTTGACCATGGGATCAAAGGCAAATGTGTTAGGCCCAAGTGAAGCTTCGCCTGAGGTACCTTTAACTACGAAATGACAAAAACAAAAGAAAACTAAAAAAAACGGACTCAAACCCTTAAGAAGGTAGTCACTCCATCTATCATCGGGAAGAGCCACCCGGTTCACACTATACTCTACCCTTGGAAAGAACCGTGGCATTAAGAAAACCAAGGGCTTATTGAAAACGCCAAAAACAAAACAAAAGGTTACGAGCCTATCTACTAAGCTAAAAACGAAAAAAATTGCGAAAATAGAAAAATCGAATGAATATGTACAATAGGGGAGTAGAATATACAATGAGGGATGAATATCTACCAAAAGTACTTTATATACAGACCAAAAGAGAATAAAAAGTGCGAGAAAAATAGCTAAAATGTGAAGTTATATACAGACCAACTAGAAAATCAAAGCAACAAAACATAAAATAAGAATCCAATATGTACAGTCATCCAGATAATCCAAAAAGTAGGGTGCACCCCCACGAATAAGAGCTGGCATTGTCCCTAATGCCAACTACACAAATAAGTACAAAATAAGGTCAAAGGATATAGAAAGGCTCCCTAAGCCTGATCCGTCTGCATGGGCTCCTCAGCGGTCCCTGGTCCCTCTGTACTGGTGGGAACCTCAGACTGGTTCCCCGGCTTGCTGCTCTCTGCTGCTGGGACAAGGGCCGGGACAATGGACGGCGCTGATATCTGGTGCAAACACTGGAGGGACCCTCTTGAACTTGTGCTACCTCGATTCACTACACCCTCAGTGCGAGGAAGCTTTCTCTTTCTTTCTTGGGTGCCTAGGCTCCTCCTCCTGCTGTGGCTGAGATGCTGCTGGATATAGGGCTGGATCCCAAATAGCAAAGTCTAATGCATCTGGTCATGCCAAATAGCTTGTCTACGTCAGCTCGAAGCTTCTTCACCGGCTCCCTCGACGCCCTTGACTTCTTCATCTTCTTATGTTCCTTGGCAAGCTCCTTCAAAGCCTTACCATGGCGAATCTACCGCCTTAGTCAAGGTGGCTTGAGTCTCTAAAATCTCTCCTGGTTGGCTAGGAGCTTCTTCAATGTCTCCTCAATAGAAGGAGGAATCTGAACATGGGCTGGTGCTGACTGGCCCTCAACTGGTAGTAGCCAAGGTGGACAACTTGGATGTCGCAGCTGACATCCAGTTGTTCAAACTAGCTGAAAGACTGACTGAGCTAGTGGGCAGTGAACCAATGAGTCTTTGATGAAGGACTGCCGTGGTTCAGCTGAAAGTAGAAGGACCTGGGGGCAAAGGCTCACTGGGGGAAGTGGCAGGGATGGAGGATGGTCCAGTAGAAGGCTCTACCGCAACTAGCTCTCAGACTGGCCAGTTTGGGTAGAGGTGGTGGGCTGATATTTCTTTGACTTTGGGTTGTCCGAACCCAACTGACTATACCATGAGTAGGGAGCCACCGGCATTTTGTTGTGACATCAAATCGTTTCTTTCTTAACCTTCAGATCCCTAAAGGTACAGAGACAGGGTGTTGGGGAAGGGGTAATTTGTGTTCGCTCCTGTCCCACAGCAGAAGATCACCCTCGAGATGAATATACCAACATTGAGAGGAAAACCGGCCATGATGGATGCCAAAGAACAGCCCGGGCAAGAGGAACTGTGTGATCATGAGTGAAGGATCAAGTCTGCTACAAACAAACGTCAACCAACCCTTAGCTTCAAACTGAAGTGTTTCACAGAATTTTCTCCCCCGCTTTCAACCATTTTGGGAACAGTGCCTGGGGTTTGCCAGGTATTCGGGCCAACCAAGGACGCACCTCCTCACCCATTGCCACTTAGCTAAGTACTGTGTCTCATCTCCTCCTTAAACCCCAAATAGTCATTCAAGGACTTCCCATCAAACACTAACCATTTTGTCTCTCACCTTCGTCACCTTAGTATTTTGACTATGTGAGAAACATTGCAATAAAATTCTTTCACCATATGTCCATTGGGCATCAATAATTTCTCCTTGGAAGAAGTCCCAGCCCATATTAGTTCGGAATTCCTTTGCACGTTCGGGTTGTGGGGTAGGAGGTCCTTTGTCAATGAATGTTCTCTCTGGAATTAGTTTTCTCAGGGGCCACCACTCTCTGAATTTATGGAATGTCAACTCCTCACAAATCTGTCTGCCATGCTTCAGGTTTTCTGGTTCGTTCAATTTCCCCGACTTGAGGCCTCACCTCCCTCAAGTATCCTGCACTCTCCCCGGATAATGAAGGCTGCCGGGGGAGGTGGATTATTGATCATCACTGCCTGCTACGGACTCATCAGACGAATCCGAGACTACGTACTGGTCTTTTGGATGAGGGTAAGGTGGAGGAGTTGTCATGTAATTGGAGTGGGTCAGTGACGTGAGTGGGGGCAGACTTTGAGGTTATGCTCCTTGGAAGGTGCATACTCACTCCCCGAGAATGAGAGACAGCTCTATCGGCAGCCCGTATCAGTTTACGGGTCTTTTTAATGTTTTCCCGAGCCTGGGGAGTGAGTTTAAGCTATTCTCTTTCCCTTACTCCCTCGGAGGCACCCACCTCTCCCGGGTTGTTGTGTTTGTTTACCGCCTCGTTTTAACCATGATCTGCAAAAAAATACACGTCAAACAATTGTTAGTTTAAAGCACACAGCGTGGAAAAGATGAAATAACACAAGAGGAAGACACAATTAATTTGCAGAACATAGAAGCAGGACACAGGGGTGCGGACCGCGCAAAACAGACACGCGTACGGCGGCCGCGTGGGCAGCGCGGACCGCGTAGAACTGGAGCGCGGACGCGCGTTGGGCATAATGCCCACATTGAGACCTCTCTGAATCTCCCAATGCGGTCCGCACATGATATGGACCGCGGCCGCGCGTTGGGCCAGCGCGGACCGTGCAAGAATGCGACGCGGCCGCGCTGGTGAGAAGTTAAGCACACAGGCAAATGGACGCGGACCGCGCAGAAAGGATGCGCGGCCGCACTGGGCCATGGATTTTTAACTGAGTTAGGGTTAAAACATTAGTCATTTTTGATCAATTTTGGGTCAAGTTGTCCCTCTACTCAATACTCATATAGAAATTCATGCCCAGAGTTCAAAACAAACACCAAAAATCTAACCTAATCATTAAACAAGAAAAATGTGAAGAAAAAAAAAGAAGCATATACTACTGGAAGCAAACAAAATAATTAAAAAATTAAGACTAATGAATGAAATGTGCAAAGAATGTTACCAGATTATGAAGATTCAAGCTACTTAATGCAAGGTCTCAGATGAACAATTAAATGAGGCTCAGGGAAGTAGGAGTGCGAAAGGGTAAAGTAGGCCTAAGGTCTCTATTTATAGAAACAGTGGGACCCCCTTCTTACTACCAGCGCGGCCGGCAAAAATGGCCCGGCGGACCCGTTCGCTGGGTTTATGTCCAGCACGACTTGAATCCTAGTTGCTCAAGCGGACCGCATGTTATGTAGCGCGGCCACAATGCTGAACTTGCAGAGACATGAATACTTGGGTCTCCCAGCGCGGACCCGCGCAAA
>NW_017671966.1:126850-172031 GCF_001879085.1 Nicotiana attenuata | reverse complement strand
ACAGAGCATCTCCTTTCAGGCTCCTCATGAAAAGCTTCATACGGATCTTCTCGTCTTTTCCTACTCCGACTAGCTTGTCGCAGTATGTTCTCAAGTGAACCCTGGGATCCCTTGTACCATCAAACATTTCGAACTTGGGAGGTTTGTACCCCTCGGGCAGTTCGACATCGGGCTGTATGCATAGATCTTCATAGTTTAGCCCCTCAATTCCCTTACTTCCTTCAACGCCTTGCATTCTGGTGGTCAACTTCTTAAGCTCTTCGGCCAGATTTCTGATGAGCAAGTCCTTATTATCGGACTCGGGTGTGTTTGAGGTGGGCCGGGTAGAATGTGGCACAGTCTCCACGTAGATGGGGGTGTTGTGTTGGGTGTGGCAGTGGTCATTTGTGGAGTTCAAAGGTTCCGGGATGAGCAGTGGAGCATTGTTGGGAGTGTGGCAAGTATTGTAGTGGTGGTGAGAAGCGGGTTGCTTTGGGATGCTTTGTGGAGGTATGGTATTCTGAGTATTTGGGAAGGTAACTTCTGGAGTGGTAAGGGAAAATGACAGACTTGCCAAATTCCGGACTTGATCAAGCTCTTCTTGGAATTTCAGTAGTTTTTATTCTATTTGAGAGGCATTTTCCTTGGAGACCAGAGCACCACGAGTGACCTCTACCCGTTCAACTGAGTTGTTCGAATCTTCCATTCTTCTTTTGCTTTTGTGTCTGACTGGACTGGGAGGAGGAGTAGGTGGAGGGCCCCTGGATCTTGTAAAGTATGCTGATGTTGCCAGAGTTCACGAATTAACCTTTGGGGAGGGGAATAAACAAAAAGTAAAAACAAAAGGTGATAAGTTAGTAAGGATCATAAGAAAAAATGTTGCAATATTTAAACACGTAGTGCGGGAAATATAAAGCGCGTCCTAACGTTGGGGGACCTCGTTGTGCCCGAGGTAGGCCTAGCGACAAGTTAATTTGGAAAACTTAGAATGCTAAATGCCTCATTTTATTGATAAAAAGGTAGACGAATCCCAAAACAACACTAAATAACAGGAAATAAAAATGTCACTAGTGGCCATAGGCCTTATTACATTTCTCAAAGCAAAAAAGGAAAATGCCTATCTATTTGGTCCCAGAAGGACCTTCCCCAGACTCGGCAATGTTAGCTCCCTCGAACAGCTCTCCCAGCTCGCGCAGTCCTAGAAGCAAGTAAGCCCTGGCCAGATGTCCGCCTTCATTTCCTTCAGCAATTCGGGAGTCTTCGACCCTCTTCAGAAACTTCCTTTCCAGTTCCACTATACCTCGCTATAAACAGACTAGTCGTTTGTTGGCGCTGACAGCCATATCCTTCCATTCTTCAATTAGTTTTTGATTGGCTTCTTGTATTTCCCGGTGCTCATTTTCATATTCCCGAATCCTCTTGCGCAGTTGGTTGGACTCTACTTGTGCTTCAGCCTTTTCATCGATGATCCTGTGACCTCGAACAAACCGGGGTTGACCCAAACCATTTTGATTGTCTTCTAGCCAGCCTGAATAGTGTGGGGCACAACCAGCATGGTAGCGATCTGGTTCGATGGTGTCCTTTCCCAAGACAATTTTGCAGTGCCACATATGCTGAGCCTGGCACCTGTATGGACTATCGTCGTTCTGGAAGTCAGCCCAGAAGTGACTCATCTTGTCGACCCTTGGTATAACCTGCTTCCTACCAGCCTGTCTCATAACTCGGAGAGGGATATAAGGGTATGTTCCCCTCAAACCGATCAGTGTCAGAAATAGCGCATCCCTAGATCGAACGATGAATTCTTCAGTAGGGAACCACTCGAACATCCATTGCACTCGGTCCTCAGTCAGATTGTCAAAGAGTTCAACCCATTCTCTAGCATTCTCCGGTCGGGCGAACATGTTGGGCATGTAATTCATTCGCTTTGGGTGATGAAAGGCGATATGATTGTCCCAATCCCTACGATGGATTTCTTGTCGGTACTCACCTTTTTGGAGATGTTCCATGAGCCAAAGTTGAAGTAGCAGATTACAACCCTCGAAATGTTTGGCTCCCTGTTGACACCTTTCTAGGGCTCGGTATATTTCTACAATGATCATTGGCACAAGACTGAATGGTTGTCTATCAATTCCTTCCATTAGAGTTTTGATGACCATAGCTAGCCTGGTATGGATTCTTGCATTCTTCATTGGAAACACTATCATCCCCAAGAAACAAAACATGAAGACAAAGACCCTTCGATGGATATGCCCCAATTATGTAAGAGCGAACTCGTCAAGATAAGTACGGTAAGATTTGCTATGACCGTACCTTTCATACAAATAGTCAAAGGGAATGTACGACTCCTTCAAGCATGTCAAGTCTGGATTCTTCTTTAGACCCATCATTTTGAGAAAACCTCTACCCTTGCGGTTTTCCGGCATCAGCAAACCCGGAGTTTCCCACGGTATTCCAGCCAGTCCTCCTATTTCCTTAAGCAAAGGTGCCATCTCAATGTCTCCGAAGCGGAATACCGACCGATCACAATCCCAGAATAGAGTGGCAGCTTCTATGATTTTGTTGTCGGGTTGAATTTCTAGGAGAGAAGGTAGGTTTCCCAGGTACTTCCGGACAAGAGTCTGATCACTGGAATGAAGATCCTTTCACCAGCTTAGCAATTTGGGGTGAATGTGGGTGACCATGCCGAATCTGGGGACTTCGTGCCTCACATTTCTGCAAGAAAAAGGTTAGGACCTTACTCCCTCCAGACTCGACTAATAAATATCAATAATTGGCATAAAAGCACTTTAGTTCTCCAAATAAATGCACAGAACGTGATAAGGTCTGTTTGGGTTTCAAGGAAACCCAGTGGACTTTGGACAAGGCTATCTTAAAGAGTATTATGCGGACAACATAACTGACTCAGCTAGGTTTGACCATGATGCATGTATAATTAAACGGAGTAAGGTTTCTATGTGGTATTAGACTGGTACCCTTGAGCGGACAACTCAAGAGGGAAAGGCGCGGAACCATCGACTACACCATTGATCGACTGGTTTTACCGCAAATATGCCTTTGCCGGATTTAGGGGGTGATGATATCGGAAGAGCGCAACCACTCATTATAAGCGTTGCTATGATCTTTTGTTTGGAACGAGTGGAATATGTGTTGAATATGCAGTTACAATAATCAAACAAGTTGTCACGTATTTTCACGTTCATATAGTAATAACTACAACAGTTTCTCATAATTTATAACAGTATTAAAGGAAAGCGATAAAGGAAAGCATTAAGAGAAATAAAGGAAAGAAAGAAAAAAAAAGCCTAGTCAGTTTTGCGGTAGAAGAAGAAAAATACTTAAAGGCATTTAAACAAATAAAGACATATAAAGAAGCATAAAGTCACAACTAGCATGAAATGGTAAAAGCCTTAAAGGAAATCGCCAGCAGAGTCGCCATGCTGTCGATGCCCCATTTTTCTCGCGAAATCGGGTTTATGACATTTGGGCGGACAACTCGTTTCCTTTTGGGATTTGGGTTTGAATTGAAGAGTCGTCACCTAATGATTAAGTGCATTAGGACACTCAGAAGAGTTTTGATTTAGAAAACCAGAGATTGGGTAAGGCTTGAAATTATCCCGAGGGGAAGGTGTTAGGCACCCCTCAAGATCCACTAGTGTGGTTCCCGGCCATGCTATAATCGTGACTTTAAGTGCAAATAACAAGTAGACAAATAAGAGTTACAAATATGAGAGGGGGGTTTTCACATAATTATTGCAAGTAATTCGAAGTTAAAACGAAGTTAAAGAAACTGAAATTTGAGAAGAAAAGCAATTTTGAAACTCAGAATAAACGGGTAAAAGAGAAGAAATTTCATATAATTGCTGCAAGTAAATTGAAGTTAGAAGCAGTCAAAGAAGCTGAAATTTGAGGAAAAAAAAGTAATTTTTAAAATTCTGAATAAAACAAACAAGTAAAGGGAGGGGGGGTCCTAGGTTTATAAATAATATGGATCACCCCACACAACACCCGGTAACCGTTTATACATGTGGTGTTATCGCGTGGTCATCATATCCATATCTACCCTTTCCCACCGTGTTAAGGTATTAAAACGCGGAATGGTCTCGTTTTCTTATTGCATGCTACTACCCGCCCCAATCCTATCAGTCCCGGAGGTATTTGGGACTACTAATCCTAAAGGGAAGGGATGTGAGGTTTTATGGTTTCAAAGGACAAAATTCTAAGGCGACAATCAAAACACATATGTAACAAATATGGGGAAGAAACACAACATATAGGAAGGGCTCAGACAAACCTCCTTAAAAACAAAGAGAAGCATATAGTTTAGCATGTCTTAACACGTACTGTTTAGGTCTTAATTAAACTTAAGAGTTGTGGCAGACTGATCTATTACATATTTCAGATAAGAAGCCCGAATCAGGCCTGCCTGCTGGTTGTAGTTAATAAAATCTGATTCAATTTATAAGTTACCCTATGGCTTGCCAGAGTGAGGAACGAAAACCTATAGGCATGATATCTATTAGTTCAGAAAAGAAGTATACTGATTTTAAAGAAGAGGACTTGTTAAAAACATAAATTCTGCAGATGTTAAGCATTTGCTACTACTGATTTAGACTTATAGGCAAAATAGTCGATTCAGATTTAGTTGACAACTCCTATAGGCATGCTTTCTAGGTGCTATTGATTTTAAAACATTTTTTACAATCGAAACAGGAGTGCAGAAGTCCTATGGGCATGGTATCTAAATGGTGTTAGTTATTTTAAACCTATAAATAGGTTTGCCTAATGACAGATGATGATGCGAAATTCAGGAAGTCCTATAGGCATGTTAGCTATATGATATGCAGCGTTTGGAGATGACTTATAGACATGGTCTCTATATGATGCAGAAATGCAGAACCTATAGAAATGGGTTCTATATGAAATGCAGAACCTATAGACATGGTTTCTATATGAAATACATAACCTATAGACATGGTTTCTATATGAAATGCGTAACCTATAGGCATGGTATCTATATGCAAGACAAAAACGAAAGTTGAAAGCACGATATAAGTGCAGAAGTATAATAATCACCTATGAACATGATATCTACCCCTTTTTGCATGCATGATTTACCCTCCCCTTTTCACTAAAAGACCCAATAGTTATTACAAGTTATTACAGCCCCGAATAAATAAGAAAAGGTAAAATTACATCAGAGAAACTAAAAAAATTTACAACCAAGGAGAGCCTGATTCAGGTTTCCTGCCTGAAGCATGAAGTAAACCAACTCCAAAGACCAAAATCCAAAGCCTTTCTCATTTGGGTGTGTCAGAGTTCCCAAGAGCCTCATGGACTCCGGCAGTGCTTATACCCAAATACAAGATTGAGTCATAGTGCGGTGTGGAAGAGCCAGCCCTCAAGTGTCCAAGTTCAAAGGGAGCTCAAGGTCCCAAGGCAAGGCTCACAGGAGGGGTGCAGAACTTAGAAACTAGGAATGAGTGTAAGTGTAGAGAAGGGATTCTGGGGGAAAAGCAAAGATAGGCTGGTGGCCATACCTAGCGATTGGAAGTGCTGGCACACCCCAACCAGCCTGTAAGACATATTGTTTGGGAGTTAGGATCCCCTAAGGGATCAAGTCAAAACATGAGCAACAATTTGGATGTTGCCATGTTATGAACTTCAACTCAAATACATAGAAGGGGACAGGGGTGCAGGGATTCACAGTAGAAACATACGCAAAGAAGTTGACATGCTAATTAACATTAAACAAAGGCAGTAAAGCAGACAGGTGTGTAGGGATTCACAGTAGAAACATATGTAAAGGAATTGACATGCTAATTAACATTAAACATAGGCAGTAAAGCAGACAGGGGTGTAGAAGCTGTAAAGTAAACACATTGGGATGAGGCTGAAAACCAAACTAGAACATACCAGTTTTAGGGAAACAAAAGAAGAGAAAGCAGTAGTCTTGTAAAGCCAAAGTGCAAGCAAGCACTTAGAATACTATGATTTTAGAAGAGAACTATGAGATTGAGTAGTGTAAAAGTGTTGAATTGAGAGTGTGTATTTGAAAGTGTCTGAAAAGTTGAATTCGAGGTTGTTTTAAAACTGTCGAATTCAAGGTGTGTTGGTGAGAAAGGAGTCGAATTCAAGGTGTGTTGGTGAGAAAGAAGTCGTGCCCTTTTTATAGTGTGGAAGGCAAGCAGAATAAGGTAGGAGAATAATTTTAAAAATCAATTGTCAATCAATTGCACAAGTTTCCCTTTAGTAAGGGATCCTGATTTCAAACGGGTAAAATAATTAAGGAAAGAGGTTGATCAAACACTTTTCCAAAGCAGCATATGAAGGGTAAATACATGGAGATTTATTTAGGGAAAAAGTCTGATAGCACGCGGTTTGTGCAAATAAGGAAAGGCAATCAATCAACAGCTAGTAAAATCAGAAATTGAAGATTTCATGTGAATGAACCAGGTCAAGAATATGGGAAAGATCTTGACTTAAGGAAAATCAATACTAATCAATTAAACCTAAAAAAGGATTCTGAATCATAAGATGGAAAACGTTTTCGAAAGAAAGAATTTATCACACATATAAAAACACACAGCCATTCTCAAGTACGAAGAACTGTCATACCAATCAATAGAAGAGTCTAGCATAGAAAAAGTTTGGAGTCATAAATAACGAAGTTCAAGCTCAGTTTATAGACTCAGAGTGAGTCTGAGAGAGTCTAGGGTTCCAAAATAGAACCCTAGTCCAAACACACGATCAAAACTTGCCAAAACCCCAAATCCTTGGGTTTCCAACTCGAATCAGATACAGAGACGAGGAGACAGGTAATTGAAACATGCTCAGAGATCTCTTTCAGAGACTCATGAGAAAACAAACAGATACAATAGCAAGTTCGAAGCAAACAGAGAAAAGAAACTGTTTTGAAGCATAGTGAGGGTAGAAGGAACATGTTTTAAAAAGAAACCTGGGACTTAAACAAGTTCAGAAGCGAAAAGAGGTAGTATAACACTTAAGAAAAAGGTAGAAGAAACATGTTTAAAGAGAACTCAAACAAGGTCCAGTAAAAGTGCAAACAAAGAACTTAAGAACTCCGTAGGAGATACATACAGTAGGAGAACACAAAATACCAGAAAAATATATCAACAAGACATATAGGAAAAACACAGTAGGACGAACATGTAAGCATGGTGTATAAACACAGTAGAAAGACAAGGCACAGAAGAACATATATAGTAGAAAAACATAAGAAAGCAGTAGGAGCATATGCATGACAAATGTACACAAAGAAAAGGGAAAAGAAAAGTCGGAGAAACATTTTGAACTTTTCAGAAACCCTTAATCGAAGAGAAGTAATTTTTGAAAGAAAAAATTGGGGAAAACGTTTAAGAACTCAAGTAGAGCACAGATATAGAACAAATTTAAGAAAACAAATCAGAGAAAACCTCGAATAGCTAGGGTTTCAGAGGAACCCAAAAACGAGAAAGGCTTGGAAAAGGTCTGATCTGAGTCGGATAAGTCAGAAATAGGCTCATAATGCTTTGGATACACAGGAGCAAAGCAGGAGAGGCCATGGAACCTTGAATCGGAGGAGATCTGAACGAACACCATCGAGGTCAGACCTCGAAACTTCGAACACCAAGCGTTCAAGAGCAGAGGGAGGTGAGTATAGGCCATCCATGGCCTGAGAGGCCATGGATTCTGGTGAGATTGAGGTTGAATCATGGTAGAAGACGATTAGGGTTTCAAGAACCTTCAAGAGAGTTTGAGAGAGTTTGAGAGAGGAAAGGAAATCAGGGGCGGCTGATAGAGTGAAATGAGTTAGGGTTGGAGGTTTGGGTGAATTAAAATGGTAAGGGGAGATCGTGGCCGTTGATCAGATTGATCAACCGCCTAGATTAAAAGGGGTTTGGGTCGGGCAATTAAAACGGGTTAAGGGTATGGAATTGGGCTGGTCCGGTTGGGATTCGAAATCGGGTCAATTAGGGGGATCAATGTGGCTATAATCGAAATGTAATGGGGCTGCAATTGAAACGAAATGAGGACAAATTTTAAATAGCCAGTTTTCCCCCTTTTATTTATAAAAATAGTTTAAAAATGAACTTTTGTGGAAAAGCAATAAAGAGTACTAGATCAGGTTAATAACTATCATAATATTGATAGAAAAGCTCAATATTAGGAACCAATTTCATAATTATAGAATGCTACTAATTCTTAAAATAGGCTTAAATTGCAATTACGTGCAATTCAGCTTTTAAAATACCAAATAAATTTATAAAAATGTATAAAAATTACCCTAGCTATATTTTGGTATAAATATGAGAATAAAATAAGTTATTCACCAAAAAATGATAATTTTGGGAATAATTATTGATTTTTGTACTCTTAAAATGAGCAATAAATTGATTTAAAAATTAGGAAAAATACTAAAACACTTGGGCATACTTATATATTCTATTTTGAAAGTATTTGCAAGAAAAAATACTTAGGGAAAAATTGGGTATTAACATTTGCGTGCGCAGTCCGGGCGTGTTTTCAGAAAGCTTTTGTGTTAAAAGTTGATTAAAATAATGATTTTGATTAAAAAAAAACTTTATTTGAGTTGACTTTGGTGAACATTTTTGGTAAACGGACCCGAATACGTGTTTTGACAGTCCCAGTGGGTCCGTATCAAAATATGGGACCTGAGTGTATGCTCAGAATCAAATTCGGAGGTCCCTAACTCAAGTTATGAATTTTTGATGAAAATAGAAAATCTAAAAATTTAATGGTTTTTAAGAAATTATTAATGTTTGATCTTGTTGGTATTGAGTCCGTATTTTGGTTTCGGAGCCCTGTACAGGTTCATTATAATATTTAAGACTTGTATGTGAAAGATGGCAAGAAACGAAGTTGGTTTGACGTGATTCGGACGTCCGGTTGTGAAAATAGGAATTTTAAAGTGTTCTTGAGAATTTCATTCGATTTGGTGCTAAATTTATGGTTTTAAGTGCTATTTTAGCGATTTGATCGCACCAGCAAGTTAGTATGATATTTTAAGACATGTGTGCATATTTGACTTGGAGCCCCGAGGGCTCGGGTGAGCTTCGGATAGGCTACGGAGTGAAAATAGGACTTAGAACACTGCTGGTGCATCAGATTTTTGTTGCAGGTCTAAGACCTCGCAAATGCGAGGTCAAGCATCGCATTTGCGACCACTGTTGGGTTCGCATTTGCGATCCACTCATTGCATTTGTGAAGAGTGGCTAGGAAGGCCGGCATTCGCATTTGCAAATTGGGACAAGGGGAGGAAGTCTTCGAATTTGCGGCCAGCTTAGTTCGCATTTGCGAACTTTTCGTCGCATTTGCGAAGATGGTAGAAATGTGAGATGCTTCGCAAATGCGATGGATTTATCGCATTTGCGGGCTTCGCATTCGCATTTGCGACATCTACAGCTAGTAAAACTTGACTTAGACGAGATTTTTGCTCATTTTTCAAAACTTTCAAAACAAGAAACTCTCTAGGCGATTTTCCTAAGACAACTTCTTTCCCAAATCTTAGGTAAGTAATTCTTAACTAGTTTCTTTTAATCTTTCACTTTATTTTACAAGATTTCAACCTAGAATCTAAGATTTTCATGGTGGAATTGGGGATTTTTGGGTAGAAATTAGGGATTTCGAAATTTGGGGATTTAGACCTTAAATTGAGGTCGGATTCCAATATCAATTGTATATCTGGGCTCGTGGGTGAATGGGGTAATAGGGTTTTGGTCCGAATTTTGGGTTTGGACCAAGCGGGCCCAGGTGTTGACTTTTGTTGACTTTTTCAATAATGGCCTAAATTGAATTTTTATCGATCGTGGGTGATTCCCAAGGCTTATTTTGAAATGTTTGGTTAGTAATTTGCTAGATATTGTTGATTTGGAGGTGTGTTTGAACGGCAAAGTTGTGATTGAGCTTTGAGTGGCCTTTGGAGTTTGGAGCGAGGTAAGTGTTGTGTCTAACCTTGACTTGAGGGAATTAGGAACTCTCGGACTTTGTGTTATGTGAATTCCATGTGAGCGGCGTATATGCAAGGTGACGAGTGCTTATACGCCGCTGGATTATCTATTTTCCCTGATTTATTGCTTTTCCTTACATTGTTTTCCCTCCTATTATAATTGTTACATGCTCTAAGTGCTTTTTAGGCTTAGTTGCTACGTGTTAATCAATATTTTCTTCTGTTAACCATGTTAGCTCTTTTCATAGTTCCCCTAATCCCTGCTGTTTGCTTAATTTGACTTGTTCGTACTTCTAATTGTAAATTGCTGGTTTGATCTCGCTGTGTAGTATTATTTATGTTGATTCTATATTGAACAAGGTTCCTTTTCTTGGTTCAGTTTGTTATTTATTTATCGTAAAGGCCTTTTGATTTAGCCTGTTGATTGACCGTGTACATTGACTATTTGGCACTAATATGGTGGGATCGGGTTACACGCCGAAACAGGTGTAATAAGGGATGATTAATACGGTGGAATAAAGGTGAATATGTATGTACGGTGAGATCGGGTTGCACGCCGCAACAGGTGGAATAAGGGTGGAGTGATATGGTGAAATAAGGGTGAATTATGATATTGCTATTGATATATAGTGGGATCGAGGTGCACGCCGCAACAAACATATATATTATTTATTGTTTTTGATATTGTTATGGTGGAATAAGGGAGGATTATGTGTTGCCTGGTGGGATCGGGTTTCGCGCCGCAACAACCTATATGTTTCTATTTCTTGAGCTGCGTTGTTTTCCGGTATTTTTATTTGAGTTGGCACATATTGGTAATTTTGGACGATACCGGTTTATTTTCAAGGCTGTGGTTATCATTTCTTGTTGGCTGTTTAATTCTGTACCATATTTTCAATTATTCTATCATTATTATAGACTGCGTACAGGTTTCAGTGTAGGTGACCCGCCTTAGCCTCGTCACTACTTCGTCGAGGTTAGGCTCGGCACTTACCAGTACATAGGTTCGGTTGTATTGATACTGCACTCTGCACAATGTGTAATTTTCGAAACGCTCCCAGCGGCGGTTACTAGCAAGCTCGGATCGGACATTTATGGAGACTTGAGGTACGGGTGATCTGCGCCCGCAGCTCTTGGAGTCTCCATCCTTTTTTCTATACAACTTCATTTAGACAGCTTTGTCCTTATTTCAAACCTTTATGTGTATTACTTTAGAAGCTTGTGCACTTGCGACACCAGGTTCAGGGAATTGTAATAGACGTCGGCTGTTTAGCTTCCGCATTTTGTACTTAGAACATATTTGTTATTTCAGATCGTTGTTAATGTTATCTTTTAAGCTGCTAAAAGAAGTAAATTTATTCTAACGTTGGCTTGCCTAGCAAGTGAAATATTAGGCGCCATCACGATCCCGACGGTGGAAATTCCGGGTCGTGATAAGTTGGTATCAGAACACTAAGTTACATAGGTCTCACGAGTCACGAGCAAACTTAGTAGAGTCTGGAGGATCGGTACAGAGACGTCTATACTTATCTTCCGGAGGCTATGGAGTTAGGAACAGTTTCACTTTGATTCTTCTCTGTCGTGTGCTTTCTATCATTGTTGATTGAACTTTTCTATTCTGTTCTCTCGCAGATGGTGAGAACACATTTCGCACCTTCAGCTGAGCAGCACCCAGAGCCCCCAGGAGCAACTCCTACGAGGGGCAGGGGTCGAGGCTAAGGTCGTGCCAGAGGCCGAGGCAGGGGCAGAGCTCAACCCCGAGCTCGAGCAACAGCACCAGCGGTGGAGCCTCAGGTAGAGTTTGATGAGGAGGTTCCAGCCCAGACTGTGCCTGTCAGACCAGCTCAGGTCCCGGAGGGGTTCATCGCCACCCAAGTGCTTCAGGATGCTTTGGTTCGTCTAGTAGGTCTTATGGAGAGTGTTGCTCAGACCAGCATATTTCCTGTGGCACCAACCATCTCTCAAGCTGGGGAGGAGTCCAGACTCCCGCTACTCACACTCCGGAGCAAATGGCTCCCCAGTTTCAGACTCCAGCAGCCCAGCCAGTGGGGGGAGTTACGCCGGGTGTTGCAACACAGACCGGTGATGGATCAGCTTATGTCTTCTGAGGCTTTGTTGAGATTGGATAGGTTTACCAAGGATTTCCCAGTTCACTTTAGTGGTGCATCTTCAGAGGATCCCCAGGACTATCTGGATAGTTGTCATGAGGTGTTAAGGAACATGGGGATCGTGGAGACCAATGGGGTTGACTTTGTTGCATTTTATTTGTCGAGTTCCGCCAAGAAATGGTGGAGGGATTTTATGTTGACCAGATCAGCTGGGTCACCTGCTCTCACTTGGGACCAGTTCTCTCAGTTATTTCTTGAGAAGTTCCTTCCTATCACTCAGAAAGAGGACTATTAGAGGTAGTTTAAGCGTCTGCAGCAAGGTTCTATGATTGTCACTCAGTACGAGACTCGATTTGTGGATTTGGCCCGTCATGTTATTCTTTTGCTTCATATATATATATAGAGAGAGAGAGAGGGTGAGGAGGTTTATTGAGGGACTTGCTCAACCTATCAGATTGTAGATGGCTAAGGAGACTGGGAGCGAGATTTCTTTTCAGGCGACAACCAATGTCACCAGGCGAGTCGAGATGGTTCTAGCTCAGGGGAGTGGTCAGGGATCTGACAAGAGACCTCGTCATTCTGGTGGGTTTAGTGGTGCCTCATCTGGAGGAAGGGGTACTTTCGGCAGAGGTCATCCTCCCAGGCCATATCAGTCAGCGCTTCAGGCATCCCACAGTGCTTTAGGGAGTCGTGGTCCTTATGTGCCTCATTGCCAGCCTACAGTGCACCGCCAGCTCCTATCAGTGCACCTCCTATTCAGAGTTATTACCGTGGTCATCCGGCCTGTCCGGGTCAGTCTCAGTTTCAGCAGCCACAGCACTAGGATGGATGTTGAGTGTGGTAGTTTTTGGCATATCAAGAGAACTTGTCCAAGATTGTTTTGCGGTGCGCCACAAAAGAGTTCTCGTGCCATGATTCAGGCACCGATTGCATCACCGCCAGCTCAGCCACCTAGGGGTAGGGGTCAGGGAGCTAGAGGTAGAGGTCAGGCCGCTAGAGGTGGAGGTCAGGCCGTTAGAGGTGGAGGCCAGGCCGCTAGAGGTAGAGGCCAACAAGAAGTAGGCCGTCCTAGAGACATGGTTCAGAGTGGTAGGGCCCAGCCCCGATCTTATGCTATTCCAGCCAGGCCTGAGGCTGAGTCTTATGACGTGGTTATCACAGGTACGGTTTCAGTTTGCAATAGAGATGCCTCAGTTCTATTTGATCCAGGTTCTACATATTCATACGTGTCGTCCTATTTTGCTTCATATTTGGTTATGCCTCGTGATTTTTTGAGTGCTCCGGTGTATATGTCCACACTTGTGGGAGATTCTATTGTTGTAGATCGTGTCTATCGTTTGTGTGTGGTTACTATTGGAGGTCTTGAGACTCGTGTAGATCTCCTGCTTCTTGATATGGTCAATTTTGATGTCATTTTGGGGATGGATTGGCTGTCACCTTATCATGCTATATTAGACTGTCACGCTAAGATGGTGACTTAGTCTTGCCGGGGTCTCCTCGATAGGAGTGGAGAGGGACTCTAGGCCATTCTACCATCAGGGTTATCTCGTACGTGGAGGCTCGGCATATGGTCGAGAAGGGGTGTTTAGCTTATTTGGCTTATGTCCGTGATTCTAGTACGGAGGTTCCTTCTATGGATTTTGTGCCGGTTGTTTGTGAGTTTCCAGAGGTGTTTCCTGTAGACCTGCCGGAGATGCCACCCGACAGGGATACTGACTTCTGTATTGATTTGGCTTCGGGCACTCAGCCCATTTCTATTCCGCCATACTGCGTGGCCCCGTCAGAGTTGAAAGAATTGAAGGAGCAGTTGCAAGACTTGCTTGATAAGGGCTTCATTAGACCTAGTGTCTCGCCCTGGGGTGCGCCCGTGTTATTTGTAAAGAAGAAGGACGGATCGATGAGGATGTGCATATATCATCGGCAGTTGAACAAAGTCACCATCAAGAACAAGTATCCACTGCCAAGGATTGATGTCTTATTTGATCAGCTTCAGGGTGCCAAAGTGTTTTCGAAGATTGATTTGAGGTCTGACTACCATCAGTTGAGGATAAGGGCATCCGATGTCCCTAAGATAACTTTTCGGACTCGGCATGGGCATTATGAGTTTCTAGTTATGTCATTTGGGCTAACCAATGTCCCAGCAGCGTTTATGGATTTGATGAACCGGGTGTTCAAGACCTATATGGATTCCTTTGTGATTGTGTTTATTGATGATATTTTGATCTACTCCCGCAGCCGAGAGGAGCACGAGCAACACCTTCGGATCGTTCTTCAGACTCTGAGAGACAGCCAGTTATACGCTAAGTTTTTAAAATGCGAGTTTTGGTTGAGCTCAGTTGCCTTCTTGGGTCACGTTGTATCAGCAGAGGTTATTCAGGTGGATCCTAAGAAGATTGAGGCAGTTTAGAACTGGCCTAGACCCACATCAGCTATAGAGTTCTGGAGTTTCTTGGGATTGGTTGGTTTGTGGAGGGGTTCTCATCTATAGCAGCCCCGTTGACAAGGTTGACCCAGAAGGGTGCCCCGTTTAGATGGTCGGATGAGTGTGAGGCAAGCTTTCAGAAGCTCAAGACTACTTTGACTACGGCACTAGTGTTGGTGTTGCCCATAGGATCAGGGCCTTATATAATATATTGTGATACATCTCGTATTTGACTTGGTGCTGTATTGATATAGGGTGGCAAGGTTATTGCATATGCTTCGCGGCAGCTGAAGGTTCACGAGAAGAATTACCTGTTCACTACTTAGAGTTGGCAGCCATTGTTCATGCGCTGAAGATTTGGAGGCACTATCTTTATTGCGTGTTGTGTGAGCTGTTCACGGATCATCGGAGTTTGCAGTATTTTTCCAAGCAAAAGGAGCTCTCAATTAGAGGCAGAGGAGGTGGTTAGAGCTATTGAAAGACTATGATATCACCATCTTGTACCATCCCGGGAAGGCCAATGTGGTGGCCGATGCTTTGAGTAGGAAGTCAGTAAGTATGGGCAGCCTTACGTTCATTCCAGTCGACGAGGGACCGCTTGCATTAAATGTTGAGGACTTGGCCAATAAGTTCGTGAGGTTGGATGTTTCTGAGCCCAGTCGTGTTCTAGCTTGTGCGGTCGCTCGGTCTTTATTGTTTAAGCGCATCAGGGAGCGACATTATGATGATCTTCATTTGCTTGTCCTTAGGGACACACTGCGGCACAGAGATGCCAAGCAAGTTACTGCCGGAGATGATGGGGTTTTAAGGATGCAGGGTCGTGTTTGTGTGCCTAATGTGGATGGACTTCGTGAGTTAATTCTAGAGGAGGCCCACAGTTCCCTGTATTCTATTCATCCGGGCGCCTCCAAGATATACCAGGACTTGCGGCAGCATTATTGGTGGAGGAGGATGAAGAAGGATATAGTTGCATATGTGGCTCGGTGTCTAAATTGTCAGCAAGTAAAGTATGAGCATTAGAGACCTGGTGGTTTGCTTCAGAAGATAGAGATTCCTGAGTGGAAGTAGGAGCGTATCACTACAGATTTCGTTGTTGGTCTCCCACGGACTCAAGGATGTTCGATGCAGTTTGGGTCATTAAGGATAGACTAACCAAGTCAGCGTATTTCATTCCTGTGGCAGTTACCTATTCTTCAGAGCGGTTGACAGAGATTTATATCCGTGAGATCATTCGTCTTCACGGTGTGCCTGTGTCTATCATTTCTGATCGAGGTACGCAGTTGACCTCGCATTTCTGGAGGGCAGTAAAACGTGAGTTGGGCATACAGGTTGAGTTGACCACATCATTTCATCCTCAGACAGACGAACAGTCCTAGCGCACTATTCAGATATTGGAGGATATGATATGCGCTTGTGTTATTGACTTCGGAGGCTCATGGAACCAGTTCTTGCTGCTAGCGGAGTTGGCCTACAACAACAATTATCACTCGAGCATCCAGATGGCTCCCTATTATTGGGCACGGATTTAGTACAGGATGCCTTGGATAAGGTTAAGATCATTTAGGATAGACTTCGTGCAGCACAATCCAGGCAGAAGAGTTATGACGACCGTAAGGTCCGTGATGTTGCATACATGGCCGGGGAGAGAGTGTTGCTCCGTCTGTCACCCATGAAAGGTGTAATGAGATTTGGAAAGAAGGGCAAGTTGAGCCCTAGGTACATTGGGCCTTTTAGGATTCTCCTGAGAGTGGGTGAAGTGGCTTACAAGCTCGCATGCCACCTAGTTCATCAGTAGTCCATCCAGTATTCCATGTGTCCATGCTCTGGAAGTATAACGGTGATCCATCCCACGTGTTAGATTTCAGCGTTGTCGAGTTTGAAAATGATTTGACCTACGAGGAGGAACCGGTAGCTATTCTAGACCGGCAGGTTCGTCAGTTGAGATCGAAGAGTTATCCTTCAGTTCGAGTACAGTGGAGAGGTCAGCCCATTGAGGCAGCTACTTGGGAGTCCGAGTCGGACATGCAGAGTAGATGTCCCCACCTTTTTCCCAGCTCAGGTACTTTTCTATGTCCGTTCGAGGATGAACGGTTATTTTGGAGGTGGAGAATGTGATGATCCAATAGGTAATCTTATGATTTAAAACTAAACTCTGTGTTCCGCGGCCTTAAAAACCTCGTTTTATCCCTCCTCAATTTGCGTGCGCAGTCCGGGCGTGTTTTCGGGAAAGCTTTTGTGTTGAAAGTTGATAAAAATAACGATTCTGATTTTAAAAAAAAAACTTTATTTGAGTTGACTCGGGTCAAAATTTTTGGTAAACGGACGAAGATACGTACTTTGACAGTCTCGATGGGTCTGTATCGAAATATAGGACCTGGGCGTATGCGCGGAATCAGATTCGGAGGTCCCCTAGCTCGAGTTATGAATTTTTGATGAAAATTGGAAGTCTAAAAATTTAATGGTTTTTAAGAAAGTATTAATGTTTGAACTTGTTGGTATCGGGTCAGTATTTTGGTTTCGGAGCCCGGTACAGGTTCATTATAATATTAATGACTTGTACATGAAATTTGACAAGAAACAGAGTTGGTTTTACGTGATTCGGACGTCCGGTTGTGAAAATAGGAATTTTAAAGTGTTCTTGAGAATTTCATTCCATTTGGTGCTAAATTCGTGGTTTTAAGTGTTATTGGCGATTTGATCGCACGAGCAAGTTTGTATGATGTTTTAAGACTTGTGTGCATATTTGGTTTGGAGCCCCGAGGGCTCGGGTGAGTTTCGGATAGGCTACGGAGTGAAAACAGGACTTAGAACACTGCTGGTGCATCAGATTATTGTTGCAGGCCTTAGACCTCGCAAGTGCGAGGTCAAGCATCACATTTGCGACCACTGTTGGGTTCGCATTTGCGATCCACTCATTGCATTTGCGAAGAGTGGCTGGGAAGGCCAGCATTCGCATTTCCGAACTGGGACAAGGGGAGGCAGTCTTCGCATTTGCGATCTTTGGATCGCATTTGCAGCCAGCTTAGTTCGCATTTGCGAACATTCCATCGCATTTGAGAAGATGGCAGAAATATGAGAATCTTTGCAAATGCGATAGATTTCTCGCATTTGCAAGCTTCTCATTTTCGACATCTGCAACTGGTAAAACTTGACTTAGACGAGATTTTTGCTCATTTTTCAAAACTTTCAAAACAAGAAACCCTCTAGGCGATGTTCTAAAGACAACTTCTTCCCAAATCATAGGTAAGTGATTCTTAACTAGTTTCTTTCAATCTTTCACTTCATTTTACAAGATTTCAACCTAGAATCTAAGGTTTTCATGGTGGAATTGGGGATTTTTGGGTAGAAACTAGGGATTTCGAGGGGATTTAGACCTCAAATTGAGGTCAGATTCCAAAACCAATTGTATATCTGGGCTCGGGGGTGAATGGGTAATCGGGTTTTGGCCCAAATTTTGGGTTTGGACCAAGCGAGCCCGGGTGTTGACTTTTGTTGACTTTTTCAGTAATGGCCTAAATTAAATTCTTATTGATCGTGGGCGATTCCCAAGGCTTATTTTGAAACGTTTGGTTGGTAATTTGCTAGATATTGTTGTTCGGTGGCGTGTTTGAAAGGCAAAGCTGTGATTTAGCTTTGAGTGGCTTTTGGAGCGAGGTAAATGTTGTGTCTAACCTTGACTTGAGGGAATTAGGAACCCTCGGACTTTGTGTTATGTGAATTCCATGCGAGCGGCGTATATGCAAGGTGACGAGTGCTTATACGCCGCCGAGTTATCCGTTTTCCCTGATTTATCGCTTTTCCTTAATTGTTTTACCTCCTATCATAATTGTTACATGCTCTAAATGCTTTCCATGCTTAATTGCGACGTGTTAATCAATATTTTCTTCTATTAACCATGTTAGCTCTTTTCATAGCTCCCCTACCTGCTATTTGCTTAATTTGACTTGTTCGTACCTTCTAACTGTAAATTGTTGTTTTGGTCTCGCTGTGTAGTATTATTTGTGTAGATTCTATATTGAACAAGGTTCTTTTTCTTGGTTAAGTTTGATATTTATATATCGTAACGAACTTGTGATTTAGCCTGTTGATTTGACTGTGTACATTGACTATTTGGCACTGATATGGTGGGATCGCGTTGCACGCCGCAACAGGTGTAATAAGGGAGGATTGATATGGTGGAATAATGGTGAATATATGTACGGTGGGATCCGGTTGCACGCCGCAACATGTGGAATAAGGGTGAATTATGATATTGATATTGATATACGGTGGGATAGAGTTGCACGTTGTAACAAACATATATATTATTTACTATTATTAATATTGTTATGGTGTAATAAGGGAGGATTATGTGTTGTCTGGTGGGATCGGGTTGCACGCCACAATAACCTATATGTTTCTATTTCTTGAGCTGTGTTGTTTTTCCGGTATTTTTATTTGAATTGGTAGAAATTGGTAATTTTGGATGATACTGGTTTATTTTCGAGGCTGTGGTTATCTTTTCCTATTGGTTGTTTAATTTTGTACCGTATTTCAATTATTCTGTCATTATTATAGACTGCGTACATGTTTTAGCGTAGGTGACCCGTCTTAGCCTCGTCACTGTTCTGTCGAGGTTAGGCTCGGCACTTACCAGTACATGGGGTCGGTTGTACTGAGACTGCACTCTGCACACTTTGCAGATTTTGGAGACGGTCCCAGCGGCGGTTACTAGCGAGCTCACATCAGACATTTGCAGAGACTTGAGATATGGCTGTTCAGCGCCCGCAGCTCTTGGAGTCCCCATCCTCTTTTCTTTTAGCTGTACAACTTCATTCAGATGGCTTTGTACTTATTTCAAACCTTTATGTGTATTACTTTAGAAGCTCGTGCACTCGTGACATCAGGTTCAGGGAATTATAATAGACGTTGGCTGTTTAGCTTCCGCATTTGTACTTAGAACATATCTGTTATTTCAGTTCGTTATTAATGTTATTGTTTAAGCAGCTAAAAAGGTAAATTTGTTCTAACGTTGGCTTGTCTAGCAAGTGAAATGTTAGGTGCCATCATGATCCCGGCGGTGGAAATTTCGGATCGTGACACTAGGCTTGCATTTTCCATCCTCTCTTGTCCTCCCAGTAATGCATTATAGCTACTTGTTATGGAATAGTCCCCTTTAGGAGTTAGTATATATTTACCCTATACATACCATTCTTGCATCTTCTCTTTAAGGGAGTTCAACTTTTTCCAATACCAACTTCAATCTTGGGGCACTGTGTGAGACCATACATTAGGATCATTCTTGATGTAGATGCCATGCACCCATTTGACCCATAATTAATTCTTGCTCTGAGTTAGTTGCCACAACAGTTTCCCAACTGAAGCTTTATTCCAATTACTGCATCCTTTGTTATTTAGGCCGCCATTTTCTTATGACAACATATCTTCTCCCATGAAACTACCGGAATTCTTCTCTTATCTTCTGAACTACCCCATAAGTAGTCTTGACAATTGAGTATTGCATTATTATTGTTATTGTGGAGATCAAGATTGGATTGTAAAGGATTATATGCACTTTAGTCTTTCCACAATCTACATCTACTTCAAATTCAGGGCCATCTTAACAAGATTGGAGGCCTCAGGCCAAATTTTAAAGAGAGGCTCTAAGTAATATCAACGAAAAATTTATAATGAAAAGGTATAATATAAAGTTAGAATAGTAAAACCGGCTCAAAAATATGATAAGCTGATATACAACAACAATATACCCAGTGAAAACCCACAAAGTGAGGTCTGGGGAGGTAGAGTGTATGCAGAACTTACCTCTGATATATCTTGGGAGGTAGAGAAGTTGTTTACAAAAGATATTCAAGAGAAAGCATGGCAAAACAAAAATCCAGATAAGGACAATCAATTCAATACATTATGAAAATGAAAGTAACGAAGGCGAATAAGTCGTGATAAAACCGTCTAAAAGGAGCAGTAGCTATCACAATAAATAAGATAATAGAAATACAAGAAACAATAGATAGTAGTAGAAATCAAAGGGTAAGAAACTATAGAGCAAGATAGGTTGATATAATGATATTGAAAAGTATTGCACTGCTTCAATATAATGATTAAGTAATGACCCGATCGGACGTTTTATGTAATTGCGCCCTGTTACCCCTTTTATTACTTCACACTTGTGTGTTTATGTCTTTATGACTTGCGAGGTTATTGGTTTCGTTCCGGGAAGCTTTCAGGTTGATTTGGACCCTTAATTCTAGACTTAGAAGTTTAAATTTGAAAATGTTGACCAAACTTTGACTATTGTGAATACAACCCCGTAACTGTGTTTTTATGACTCCAAAAGCTTCGTATCATGTTTCGGACTTGGGCGTATGCCTGAAATTAATTTTGGAAGTCTGTAGGTTGATTTGTGTTGATTTGCCGAAATTTGGCAATTTCAAGTTGAAAAGTTTGACCGTAGGTTGACTTTTAGCTATCGAGCTCGGAATTTGAATTTGGGACTTGGAATAGGTCTGTTATGGTATTTAAAACTTTTCTGCAAAATTTGGTATCGTTCGGAGTTGATTTTATAGGAATCAAACGCTTAGTTAGAAGTTCTTGAAAATTTCTTTGAAATTTTTGCGTTTTAGAGCTCAATTCGTAGTTTTAGATGTTATTTTAAGTTTTGATCGCGCGAACGAGTTTGTATGATATTCTCAGACTTGTGTGAATGTTTGATATGGAGCCCCGAGGGCTCGGGTGAGTTTCGAATGCTTAGCGAAATGTGGTTGGAATTAAAATATTCTTTTTTCTTTATAAAGGCCTCAGATCTCGCAATTGCGAGGTCCGAGTTCGTATTTGCGAAGGTAGGACTGGTCTGCTGGGGTTCACATTTGCGAACCCAGTGTTCGCATTTGCGAAGTAAGCTGGGATGGGCTAGGATTGCAACTGCGATGATTTTGTCACAATTGCGAGGGCAACAGTGGTCGCAAATGCGATCTAATCTTCGCATTTGCGAAGAGTCCCTCAAGTCTTCAGTGCCGCAATTGTGAGGATTTATTCACAATTACGAGGGTTTGCAATTGCGAAGTCTTGTCGCAATTGCAACATCTGCAACTAATCAAATAGTTGAGAGACGGGATTTTTGAGATCATTCTCTCATTTTTAACCCTAGACTCGGTAGGAGGTGATTTGGAGACGGGATTTTCACCTACAAACCTTGGATAAGTGATTCTAAGCTATTTCTAATCATATTCCATCAACATATCTTAGATTTTAACATCAAAATTATGTGAATCAAAGTAGATATTCTATGAAACTTTGTCAAGTTTTTGAAAAATAACAAACTGAGTTTTGAGAGTCGATTTGGACTCGGATTTTGAAACTAAACACACACATGAACTCGTGGGGTCATGAGTAGACGAAATCTACCATTGGACCCGTATTTTGACTGGGCAGGTCCCGGATTGACTTTTGTTGGCTTGTTGGGGAAAGTGTAAAAATTCTTAACCTTATCTATTGCAATTGAATTCCCTAGCATGGTTTGATGATTGAGTCGATTTTGGTTAGATTTGAACCGTGTGGAGGCGGATTTTAAGGAAAAAGCTATTTTCAAGTACTGAATTGGCCTAATTGAGGTGAGTGTCTTGTCTAACTTCGTGTGGGGGAACTACCCCTTAGAATTGATATTGTTTGATTCAACTGTGCAAAGTGAAATCGGTGTACGCAAGGTGACAAGTGGGTACACGGGTTGTACATAGTGTTGACCGATTTAGGCTACTTAGACTATTTTCATGCTTTAATTGAAATTCCCTATTATGTTCTAAACTCTCATAGTCAAATTATCCTTATTTGTATTAGAATATTCTTAAATGCCTTACTTGACTTGTTTAGTACTTGTTCCACATCCTACTTGCTAAATGGCTCCTATGCTTTAGTTAAACTTGTTGTCTCCTTTATTGTTACATGCTATTTCTTCATTTTTATTTATCATTGTTGAAGTAATTATTCATGTTATCCCTTTTATTTGTTGATTTCCATTATTTGAGGCTCATTGTTAAATATTATCTCTTTTGCGGTGAAGTTAGTCTTATCTAATATTGTAGTTATACATTATTTCTCTCATTGTTGGGTTATTTGGTGTTGAAGTTGTGGAAGTCGTTAATACGTTAAGGCGATGTTGGTTATTGTTGAAACACCTATCTTATTGAGCATTTTTCATCCATTATTGTTGTTGATATTCTCGTATACGTTGTGGTGGAGCCATCGGCTATTATTGTGGGAACATTGATATTGTTGTTGTTAGCAAGTTGTGATATATGGGCACTTGTGGTGCGAATTGTTATTGTAATATGATATTGAAGCGCATGCGGCGGTATAATTCTTGAGTTGATATGCATGCGGTGGTATAAGGTGGGACTTATGTGCGTGTTTCTTGTAGGGAAACTACGTGAAGCCACGCGACGTCATAAAGTGGGCTACAGTGCGTGTAGCTATTTCGCGAAAACTATTTTCAAAACCTAATTTTAAATGTAAGGCTCACGCGGCGATATAAGGAAAGATTGTGATTGAAATTGAGAAATGTAAATACGAGGCGGTACCTCGATTGTGATTTTGATTATACGAGGCGGTACCTCAGTTTGATTTCATTATATACGAGGCGGTACCTCGTTGTGTTATTTGCTATTTGTTTCATGTTGCAAAGTGTGTGAAATGAATATTTCGTGTTGCTTTATTCTTTATTATTTTTGCAATTGTACTCCTTACATGATTATTGTAGAACTTTAGTTGTTTCTTTTATGTTATTTCTACTGCTAACTTCCGGTACTAGTTCTTGCTCTTATCTTGTTCCGTATCGTTATTCTTCATTTTTCGTTGCTTATCCATATTTTATTTCTATACTGCCTATTTTATATCCTAGTAGGTGTTTTGACTTGGCCTCATCACTACTCTTCTAAGATTAGGCTTGATACTTGCTGGGTACCATTGTGGTGTACTCATACTATGCTTCTGCACATCTTTTTGCGCAGATTTAGGTACGTTTGCTTGTACCGGTAGATATAGATTTCTGCTAGTTGTTTTATCGGAGACTTACAGGTATGCCTTCTCGGCGTCCGCAGATCTCGGAGTCACCTTCCTTTATCCTCATTTGCTGTTGTATTTACTTTCAGACAATGATGTAGTAGATACTCTTGTTATACGCTGTAGAGATTATGACTCGATTCCACCAGTTTTGGGCTGTGTAGTGTGAGATTCGGTTTTTGGAAGGTTTTTATCTATTGTTCAGTTATTTTTTGCAATTTTGTTAATTCATATCTGTTCAGTTTTCATTATTGTTAGGCTTATCTAGTCGTAGAGACTAGGTGCCATCAAGACATCCTACAGAGAGAGATTGGGGTCATGACAAGTTGGTATCAAATCTCTAGGTTCATAGGTGTTACATGTCATAAGCAGGTTTAGTGAAGTCTTGCGGATCAATACGGAGACGTCTGTACTTATTTTCGAGAGGCTACAGAACTGTTAAGAAAACTTCATTTCTTTGATTTCTTATCATGCAAATTGATTGATTTCGAAAATTAAATCTTTGACTTTCTATTCTCTCACAGATGGCGAGGACACGCACCGAAGGATACGACGATCAAACACTCGCGCCCCCTACTAGAGCCGCAAGAGGCTAGGGCCGGGGCAGAGGCCGAGGACGGGCACGTGGTGCAGCCAGAGCACCTACCCGAGCTGCGATAGAGGATCCACCAGTAGCTCCAGTCGGGGGACATATACCGAGGTGCCTATTGCATCCCCAGCACTTCAGGAGACCCTTGCATAGTTCCTGAGCACGTTCAGCACCTTAGCTCAGGCGGGGTTGATCCCACTTGCACCAGCCACATCTCATGTTGGGGAAGGAGCACAGACTCCCTCAGCCAGTACCCAGAGGAACGGGTCTAGGTTGATCAGGTCCCAGAGGTTATACCGGTACTGCTTGTTGCTCTAGTTCAGCCTGTGGTTAAGGCAGCAACATCTGAAGAGGAGCAGCTTAGGCTCGAGAGGTTCAACAAGTACCACCCTCCTACTTAAAGTGGTTTGGCTTCAGAGGATGCACATGGTTTTCTTGAGAAGTGTCACCGCATTCTCCGCACTATGGGCATTATTGAGACGAGTGGTGTTGCTTTTACCACGTTCCAGCTAAAGGGAGCGGCATATCAATGGTGGCGGGCGTACGAGGTGGGTAGCCTAGCCGAGGCAACTTCACTCATATGGGATCGGTTTTCAGTAGGGGTGTGCATTCAATTTATCGATTCGATTTTTGACCCTTATCGATAATTACTTATTGATTATCGATTTGTACATATGCTTATCGTTATCGTTTCAATAAGGTTTTGACTTTTTCGATTTCGATTTATCGATTTTGGGGGGCTTATCGATTCGGTTTTTGATTACACACCAATAAGAAAATTTGCGGGAATCCACGGAAAGTAGATCGCTATAAACGCGCCTAAATAATATGGACAAAAAGAAGCTAAAATAAGACGAACACCATTTATAATATAAAAATTGTGTCAACAAGCACATGCAACAAAACTAAAGTAAGGGATCAAATGTATGCCACCAACACTCCAACGGTTTAAAAAAAATAAAACAAAACAAAACACATCATCACAGATAATTCTGTTTTCCATTAATTTGAACTTCATTCCCTTGATCTTTAAATATAATCATTCATTAAATGTGGTAGAGGAAATAATAGGGTAAGGGACTTAGGGTAAAGGAAAGGGTATAGATTAGGGAAAATAATATTGTATAGCCGCTTTCAAAATAGTAGTGGAATATATATACATTCTGTATGTTATATTAATCTACACAAATAGGCAATTACTCATTTAACAAGTGTCTACAGTCTAGGGGTGTGCATTCGATTTATCGATTCGATTTTGACCCTTATCGATAGTTACTTATCGATTATCGATTTGTACATATGCTTATCGTTATCGTTTCAATAAGGTTTCGATTTTTTCGATTTCGATTTCGATAACAAATAATCGATTCGATTTATCGATAAACCGATTCGAATGCACGCCCCTAGTTTTCAGAGTTTTTCTTGGGAGAGTTTCTGACTTGGACCATTCGGGATTCTTGGCACGTAGAGTTTGAGCGGCTGCGCCAGGGTACTATGTCAATGTCAGCGTATGCTGTCTGATTCAGAGATTTGTCCAGGCATGCACCAGCCTTGGTTGCCATAGTCAGGGAGCGAGTCCGTCGATTCATCAAGGGGTTCAACCAGAGTATTAAATACAATATGGCCAGGGAGTTGGAGTTAGACACTCCGTATCACCAGATGGTTAAGATTGCACGGAGATTGGAGGGTATGCGAGACCGTTATAAAGATGATAGAGAGGCTAAGAGGTCTCGTGGCACGTGAGGATTTAGTGGTGGTGACGCTGCAACTTCAGCCCGTCGTGGTAGGGGCTATGTGAGCCGTCCAGTTCACTCAGCACTTACAGTGTGCTCCGGTTGTTCCGAGATCTCAGACTGCACACTTTGCTCAACCACTTTCCCCAAACTCAGTAGGGGTGCACCTTCCCAGACTACTCAGGCTCCACGGATCCAGTCAGGTCCGTAGACTTCTCAGGCTATGGTTGCTGCCCTAGTTGCCACTCCACCCGCATAGCCAGCTTAGGGTGGGGGACGGGCAGGTAGAGGTCGCCCTAGAGGGGGAAGCCAGGCCAGATTCTATGCTATTCCGAGTAGGACAGAGGCAGTTGCTTCAGACTCACTCATTACAGGTATGGTTTCGGTGTGCCATAGAGATGCATCAATCTTATTTAATTCGGAATCCACTTATTCATATGTGTCACCTTACTTTGCTCCATATTTGGATGTGTCTGGTGATTCCTTGAGTTCTCGTGTTTATATGTCCACGCCTGTGGGAGATTCTACTATTGTGGACCGTGTGTATCGGTCGTGTTTAGTTGTTATCGCTTGTTTTGAGACTAGAGTTGAACTGTTGTTACTTAGTATGGTAGACTTTGATGTTATATTGGGTGTAGACTGGTTGTCACCCTATCACACTATTCTTGATTGTCACGCCAAATTCTTGTGACGCTGACTATGCCAGGTTTACCACGGTTAGAGTGGAGGGGTGCATTAGATTATGTTCCCAGCAGGGTTATCTCATTTCTAAAGGCTCAGCAGATGGTTGAGAAGGGGTGTAATGCTTTTCTAGCCTTTGTGCGAGATGTCAGTGATGATACTCCTATTGTTGAGTCAGTTCTAGTAGCGAGGGACTTTCCAGATGTATTTCCAGCAGATCTTTCGGGCATGCTGCCCGACAGGGATATCGATTTGGTATTGACTTGTTGCCGTGCACTTAGCCCATTTCTATTCCACCATATCGTATAGCCCTAGTGGATCTAAAGAAGTTAAAGAAACAGTTGCAAGAGTTGCTTGATAAGGGATTCATTCGACCTAGTGTGTTGCCGTGGGGTGCTCCGGTCTTGTTCGTGAAGAACAATGATGGTTCTATGCGCATGTGTATTGATTATCGTCAGTTGAACAAGGTTCCAGTGAAGAACAGGTATCCATTACCACGCATTGATGACCTATTTGATCAGCTACAGGGTGCCAAAGTGTTCTCCAAGATTGATTTGCGGTCAAGTTATCATCAGTTGAAGATTGGGGATCTGGATATTCCGAAGACTGCCTTTAGGACTCGGTATGGTCACTACGAGTTCCTCATGATGTCATTTGGGCTGACCAACGCCCCAAAAGCATTTATGTACCTGATGAACAGTGCATTCCATCCTTATCTTGATTCGCTCGTCATTGTGTTTATTGACGACATCTTGGTATACTCCCGCAGTCGGGATGATCATGAGCAGTATTTGAGGATCGTGCTCCAGACCAAGGGATGGAAATGGAACGGTACGGGTGTTGGGCGGTGCAGGTTTAAACATATGCGGTTGCGGGGCGGGTCAAAATAAAAAGATTTAAAATATATGCGGGTGCAATGTGGGTGCGGGTTTAAAAACTTCATCAAAGAATGAAACTCAATTTTCTAACTTTCTGAAGATGAAATTGATTCCACGTAATATATTGAAGCAAAATAAAGTTTCATATTTAAACAGAGAAAATTAAATAGCAGCCATACATGACAACAAAAATTGGGTTTCAAGTATATGAAGAGTGTTTGAAATAATATTTGTCAGTTGTAACCTTAAACAATCGTATCCAAAGATCATATTATCTGGCTATGAATCTTTTTCGTAGAAAAATAGTTGTATTATTCAACTACAAAAATTAAGTCATCGTCATTTAAACCTTGTATATCTAATGACAAACTTTGTTGTCACTAAGTCACAGGTTTATTAGAAACAACAAAATGATTGTCACCAATCATTTATTTATTAGTGACAAAAATTTAGGTTTCAAATAAATATATTATTTTGTGGCTAAAGTTTTTGCACCATTTAATTATAGATTTTAATAATCACTATTTAAGAAACGTCTTCACACCCAAAATTAATATTTCTAACGAAAATATCTATTAATTGATTTCTAAAGAAAGCTTGAATAGGGTAAATTAAACATATATACTTTAAAGAAATATAAAAAGTTAAAAAACAAAGAGGTATTATGATATTAAAGATTTTTGTTAAGTAACTTTTATTGCATATGTGTAAGATTTTGATTCTCTTAAGTATCTTATCTTCTTCTTTCCATAACCGAAGTCTTCCGCACTCTTTAGAATTAATAAAAAGCACGAGTATATATAATAAAAGTGTAATAAAAATTCTAGCCAAAAGATTAAAAAAATTTAAAACTAAAAAAATGAAAATAAAAACACTTATGCAGGGCGGGGCGATGCAGGTGGATGCTGGTGTGGATGCGGGGCGGGTGAACGCGGGTGCAACTTTTATGCGGGGCAGGTTGAAATTTGCAGGTTAAGAGAAAACCCGCCTAGCACTCGCACCGCCCCGTTACGCTTGCCATCCCTATCCATACCTTGAGAGAGAAGAAGTTATATGCAAAGTTCTCAAAGTGTGAATTCTGGCTTGATTCGGGGGTATTTTTGGGTCATGTGGTGTCGAGTGAGGGGACCAAGGTGGATCCGAAGAAGATTGAGGCGGTGCAGAGTTGGCCCAAACCGTTTTTAGCTACTGAGATCCGGAGTTTCCTTGGTTTGATCGGGTATTATCGTCGTTTCGTAGAGGACTTCTCATCTATTGCTGCACCAATGACCAGATTGACCCAGAAGGGCGCTCCTCGCTCGGCGATGACTCTTTATCTATTAAATGAAGCACGGGAGAGCCCGAAGTTGTTGCCACTGATCTCGCCGACCTAGCCGATACATGAGGAGGAATAGAAGTGGAGGGTCGCGCAAACCTGGCCATAGTCACAGCAGGAGCGGACTCCGTTGTAGTGGTCCTCTAGTGAAACCCAGGAGCAGGGGCACTCGGCCTCCTCGAGGATCCTCGGGCTGAAAGCAAAAGAGAAAAGATTAAGAGGTCGATCCCCACAAAACAATAAGGAACATGCAACCAGAAGACACGACAATAAAGATTTAAAACAGGTACTCACCGGTCACAGAAGGTGCATGCCTGAACTTCTTGAGGAAGACCGGCCATTCGCGAATCCCCACTATGTGAGGGAGGACCCGGCTAACGCAATCGTGAATATCCTCGACCAAAGGAGGGGGTTCGACCTCGGCTACACAGAGAGAAGACAATGTCAATACAATTGAAATTAGCGGAACCAACGCGTAATACAATGAGAGAAAAGGGAAGTGTGCTTACGGGCGTAGTTCCAAATCTCGGAGAACCCGCTTGCATTAACCACCACGTCCTCAATTTTGTCGTAGAAGTACTTGAGCCAAAACTAGCGGTTTTCCTTGTCGTCCATTTTCACCACTAGACATTTGCTGCCCCGGTGGCGAAGATGTAGCATCGTCCCCGTGTGAAAGTTAGGAGCGAAGAGGTGCATCAAGTGGCGAATGGTCACCTCGACCCCGGCTAACTCCGCATACTTCGAGATCATGCAGATGAGTTTGTAGATGTAGGGAGAAAGTTGAGCTGGGCAGACCCAGTAATAGTGACCGAACTCCTCGGACAATGGGAGGATAGGGAAAGAATAACCTACATGGAAGGGGTACGCGTAGAAGGCACATTACCCAGGGTGATGTATTTGCACCACATCATGCCCTGCGGGAACTAGGTCTATATGAGCGGGAATTTTGAATTTATCCCTAAACTCAGCGAAGTCCACCTCTTTCATCAACGACTCCGAGATCTCGGGGTCGTCCTCAGGCATCTTCGAGAAGTCAGATCTAGCCTTCTCACTTCGGAAATTATTTCTTCCACCGTAGGGAAGCTATCATCATCAGCAACAATGGCAACCCCATCGTCATGGGGAGGCATGCGCACTGCCAAGGGAACGGGGTCAGGTACCCCCCAGAACTGGAAGTCACATTAACCATCTTTGTTTATAAGTAAAGAAAGTGTAAACACATAAGCGAATTCGAAAGGGCAGGAATTCAGAGTGAAGAAGGAATGAGAAGGTACGAAGATACAATGTTTAGGTTGCAAAGAATGAGGCAAAGGATTTTGTATCCCTATTTATAAGAGTTCATGCATCAATATCGAGAAAGCAAACCATCGTTTCCCAGCTCAAGAATCGAAACGGTAGAGGCACAGTAAACGACACAAGGTATCGGGAAAACGCATAATAATGACGCATGATGGCATGACGTCATTATGAAACAACGTGACCCTAGGTTGCGACTCACGAAAAGCCACGTTTCCACCCCGTCTGAAACACTACTACTTGATCTGCTCGCCAAAACTTCTCAACCATAACAGAGTCCGCTCATCGAGGTCGCCTAGGGTCGACCTCAATAAACGGAGGGACTAACTGTATAGGTCAAAATCTGCCTCGAGGAGATTTAACATGAAGTGGTATTACGAAAAGTAATGTGGCCAAGGTCGACTAGTAAACAGTGGGGCTCATAGCCAGGCAGTCAATAATGGCCGAGGTCAAGTATCAAGAGCAGTAGTAATGGCTAGTTTTGTAATATGATGTTTAGGAGAATTATTCCATTAAATATTCTCTGTACTTGTACTTTTAGGGTTGACTGAGGGTATATACCATATAAATAAAAAAAAGATAAGTGGAAAGGCATGTAATATTGATTTGATAAGAAATACTTTTTGAGAAGAAGACTCTCTCTCTCTAGAAAAGACACAAACATTACCTTTCTAATAAGATTCTTCTTTCCATTATTCCATACTTTTCCATAAGATCCGAGAATAGTTATAATATTCTAGGATTTGTCTGTCACTCATCACTGTAAGAAAGACGAATCATCCACCTCATTCAATATCGGGAGAATCTTTCTTCTTATTTATTTATTGTCATTTATTGAATGATATTCTCCTATCATTACTGAAACTTTTCGAAATAGTAAATGCATACTGCATTTTATCCCCTACCAACATTATCTTTAAATATTTGTGCTAACTAGTTATATATCTAGAGATATTATCATTAACTTGGTTTAATCCTTTGTTACATAAAATTAATTTAACCAAAGACTTACTTTTTTTTTTTTGGTCAAACAATATTAGTACGCCTTAGCAGTAGATACATTAAGGCCTCATTTGTTTGCACTTAATGGAGGTCTGAATCTTAATCATTCAGATCTCAGATATTAAGTGCGTTTGTTTTTAAAGTCTGAATCTTAATTATTCAGATCTTAAGCGTTAAGTGTGTTTTTTTTACTTCACAACAACTTAAGGGTCTGAATAGGTCTGTATCATTAAGATCTATAACAGAGACTTAATATCATTAAGATGCTATCATCCATATTCATTATTAACTGCTGTCACCGCCTACCATTATCAACTACCACCATGCCACCCACCACCACCGTACTCAACCATCACCACTACCATTATCCTCAATCATAGCCGCCACCATTGCCGACTACCACCACCCACCATCCCCACCACCCCCACCACCATCATTCTCAACGACAACCAACACTCATCCACCTCAACTACGACAACTAACACCCCATCACCATCAACAACCATAGCTGGCACTGCCTATTATTCTAAACTACCACCACCCACCACAATCTTCCTCAATCACAACTACTACCACCACCACCACCACCACTCGCCATTATTAACTATCACCACCCATCACCACCATCCTCAATCATTAGAGCTACCACTACCAATCACCACTAGCTACTACCGTAAACTACCACCATCAACCAAATCTACCGCCAACCACCGCTTTTACTCTGCATTCACAAGCACTACTGTTAGCCATCACCACCAGCAACTATCATATTTTAAAAAGCTATATATTTTAGTGATGAAATATTAGATTAATTAGTATTTTATAATTATTAATTTCCAAATAAACGTTAATTTTATATATTCAGATGTTAAAAATCAAACAGTCTTAATCAGTTAGTATTCAGATCTTAATACACATCTTAACATTGAGATGCGTATTCAGATTCAGATGTCTTAATCTTAATACACATCTTGATATTCAGACATGTATTCGGATTCAGACGTCTTAATCTTAAAAAAACAAATGAGACCTAAATAGGTCATAAAATTTAATGTACTTTAATTATATTGGGTGACATTGTACAAATTTTAGATTTAATTTTTTCACAAGTCAGAGTTGTTAAATGAGTTCAAATTATTGAAGTTTGTAAAACTAATAGGACTAACAAAAATATTACTATATCATAGCACAATATTTTAAAATGAAAGACTGCCATTAAAGAAAACAGGAATAACAGTTTTTCTGAAATTCAAGTCGATAAGGATTATTATCCTTGAAACTTGGAACTTTTGGATTTCTATGTGGGATCCTTTCAATGGAGGAACGTGACCGTATATATTTTCAAATTAGTCTTAAATATTTTCCTATTTGTATATATCTAATAAGATTAAATTTGAAACTCAAACTTCAAAGTATATAATCATTTTATTTCTTATTAATCTTAACTATTTTCCCATTTGAATATAGTATCTACAAAATTAAATTTGAGGTTCAAATTTACACTGTGTTTGGTATGGAGAAAAATACTTTACAAATTATGGTTTTCAATTTCTTATGTTTAGTTAGCTTAAATATTTAAAATAATAATTTTCTTATAAATTTATTTTTCTCAAATTTCAAGAAAATAACTTCACTATCAAAAAAATTAGAAAAATATTTTTCGAAACTCTCGTTTCCACCTCGGTCTCTCGACCCTTCCCCTCCCGCTCCTTACCCCACCCACCTTAGCACCGATGCACCCCCTCCCACCCGTCCCAATCAACTATGGCCGGCCCAACTCGAACCACTGCCCCCCTTCGCTACTGCCACCCCTGCCCTCGCCCTCTCCATTGAAACCCCCAACACCCCTTGCCAACTCATCCCTGCCCACCCATCCCCTCCACCCTCCCTTCCTCCCTTCCCCCTAATGTATGTCCTAGATTATATATAAATGCTCTTTAGGACAATATTTTATAAGTGTTAACCAAACACACAAAAAAAATTACTTAGTATATTTCAGAAAATATTTTCCACAAAAAATATTTTCTTTCTTACCAAACACACCAGTAAAATATTTTTTTTCTTTTTTATTAATCTTATATATTTTTTAATTTTGGATATATCTAATAAGATTAAATTTGAAACTCAAACTTTAAGTATAAATAATTTTATTTCTTATTAATCTTAAATATTTTTCCTATTTTGATATGTAATAAGATTAAGTTAGAACAAACTTAAAGTATAATATTATTTTCTTTCTCATTGATCTTAAACATATTCCTATCGGGATACAGTATCTAATAAAATTAGATTTGAACTCAAACTTAAAGTAAGAAAACTATTTTCTTTCTTATTAATGTTAAATATTTTCCTATATGGATATACCTAATAAGATTAAATTTGAAAGTCAAACTTAAAGTATTAAAATAATTTGTTTCTTATTAATCTTAAATATTTTTCATATTTGGATATATCAAAATACATTCAATGAAAGCTGAAAATCAACCTTTAAAATACACAACAAGTCACTATTTAAGAGACCAAAATGGCAATTCAGTCAGCTTTTTTTTCTCTTTCATTCAGAGAGTAGTACTCCTTCATAGTTGTCCATGTTTGCATTCCCAATAAGTCACAGCAGTAGCTGTTACCCAAGAGACTATGAAAAAAGGGAAAATGAAAATTGAAAAAAAGAAAAGAAAAAGTAGAGTGAGTGGAAAAAAGGAAGAAACTTTCGCTTTTACCAAACGGCACAAAGAAAAGTGAAAGACTCAAATCTCAATTTTGTCAGCTTCAGTTTCTAAATTTAAGTTAAACAGTTAGTGGGTTGGTTCTTGATTTTTTTGATTTGGTGTAATTTTCATATCTGCTTATCTGTTACATTCTTGAACAAGGTCAGTGGGTTTTTTGTTTGTATCCTACTGGAGATCTTATGTAATCTTTTGTGGGTCTTTTTTGGTTTTGTATGCTCTACTGAATCTGACTTTTCTTTTAGTGGGAAAAAAGGTGAAAGGAATTTAAGGTTTATTTGTTATCATATCTTGATCTTAAAGAACAGATTTTTATGCTTCTTATTGTAAAAAAGATGAACCTTTTGTGGGTGTAGATGCACCTCTTTTAGGTTACATCTACAAATTAGTTCTTCTGTGTTTATCTTTTAAAACTGTGATTTTGATCTCAACAAGTACAGAGTTGTAATTTTTACTCTACATCTTAGTCTTGTGATTCTGATTTCTGAAGTGGTTAGTTTAGTTTATTGGGAAGAACCCTTTTGGCTACTGTGGAGATCTGGGACTTATTTAATCTGTTATGTCCCATGAGAACTTTCTTCCCTTCAGAATCTTGTAAAGAAACACACCTCAAATCTATTAATCCTCAGTCATGGCTCCAAGTTGAAAGAGGCAAGCTTTCCAAATTTTCATCTGAATCTGCTTCTTCCATGTAAGTATAAAAGCTGCCATTTTGTTGTAATTTCCTTTTTCTTTTATTCTAAGCAGATACTACTATAATTGTTGTAATCATGTTATTGAACCTTGGAAAACTTATCTTGTGGTGCTTGTAGAGAGACCCTGATCAAGGTCCCTGAACCGCCAATTCTTCCGTTTTTTAAACCTGTTGATTATGTAGAAGTTTTAGCAAAAATCCATGAACAACTCGAATCATGTTCCCCACAAGAGAGGTCGAATCTGTATTTGCTCCAGTTTCAGGTATTTAAGGGTTTGGGGGAAGTTAAATTAATGAGGAGAAGCCTTCGTTCAGCTTGGTCGAAAGCAAGCACAGTATATGAAAAACTTGTATTTGGGGCGTGGTTGAAATACGAGAAGCAAGATGAAGAGGACATTTCTGACTTGCTTTCTACTTGTGGTAAATGTGCAAAGGAGTTTGGGGCAATAGACATAGCATTCGAAATGCCTGCTTATAAGATATTAAGCTCTCCAGGAGTTGTTACAACAAATGAGGATCCTTGTCCAAGAACTGTTTCATTTAGGATTGGTGATGAGAAAATAGCGTGCAATAGGCAGAAAATTGCCGGTCTTTCAGCTCCATTTCATGCCATGCTCAATGGTTGTTTTACAGAATCGTTATGCGAGGAAATAGATTTGTCTGAAAATGATATTTCACCATTGGCGATGAGGGTGATCAGTGAATTCAGCTCAACCGGTTTATTGGATGAAATATCTGCCGATCTTCTGTTGGAAATATTGGTGTTTGCCAATAAGTTTTGTTGTGAAAGCCTCAAGGATGCTTGTGACCGAAAGCTTGCGTCTTTAGTTTGCTGTCGACAAGATGCTTTAGATCTCCTGGAATGTGCCCTTGAAGAGAATTCCCCTGTCCTTGCTGCATCATGTTTGCAAGTATTTCTACGCGAACTCCCAGATTCTCTGAAAGACAGTCAGGTAGTTGAACTGTTAAGCAACACTACCAAGCAACAACGATCGATTATGATAGGTCCTGCCTCATTTTCACTCTATTGTTTGTTAAGTGAAGTTTCGATGAACCTTGACCCTAGAGCAGATGAATCTGTTCGGTTTTCGGAAACACTGGTAGACTCGGCTGAAACCAGCCAACAGAAAATGGTCGCATATCATCGGTTGGGATGCATTAAGTTTCTTAGAAAAGAACTTGATGAAGCTGAGCAGCTCTTTGAGGCTGCTTTTAACTTGGGTCACACTTATTCCGTAGTTGGTTTGGCTAGATTAGGTCAAATAAGGGGTCATAAACGCTGGGCATATGAGAAACTCAGCTCTGTTATTTCTTCCTCAACTCCACTTGGATGGATGTACCAGGAGAGCTCGCTATATTGTGATGGCGAGAAAAGGTTGGATGACCTTGAGAAAGCAACTGAGCTTGATCCCACACTGACGTATCCGTACATGTATCGAGCTGCATCTTTGATGAGGAAACAAAATGTTCAAGCTGCTCTTTCAGAAATAAACAGAATCCTGGGATTCAAGCTGGCATTGGAGTGCTTGGAACTCCGCTTTTGTTTCTACCTTGCTCTAGAGGACTACCGATTAGCAATATGTGATATACAGGCAATCCTCACACTTTGCCCAGATTATCGTGTGTTTGAAGGACGAGTTGCAGCATCGCAATTACGTACTCTTCTGCGTGAGCATGTGGAGAGTTGGACAGAAGCTGATTGTTGGCTGCAGCTGTATGATAGATGGTCTTCAGTTGACGATATTGGATCTCTTTCAGTAATATACCAGATGCTCGAGTCTGATGCAGCAAAAGGTGTTCTGTACTTCAGACAGTCTCTGCTTCTCCTCCGGTAATTCCTTTTTTTGACTTGTAAAATGCTTCACATTTTCTAGTAAGACTATTGGTTGTAGTGGCTGCTCACCAGAATCTTTTCAGATTGGAAAAATTGTTCTTCACTTCTTCTTAAGAAACTCATATTTCGACCTCTGATGGTTTTCTGATATATTTGTGAAAACCTACAATTTCTTGGAACCCATATGGACTTTGCTAAAAACAGAAAACATTGGGAGCACGGAATCTATATAGGTGATATTAGCTAGTTAGGATTAAGGCTTATTTCTCTTCACACTCACATTATGTCCGGTGTTTGCTAGGACTCTTTTTGATTTGCTTAGAGATTTGTATATCCGTGTTCGGATAAGTGTGAGATCTAGATAATAGTTTTAGAGAGCCTTTAATTTGTCTTCAAACACAAATTATTGAGAATGTAATGGGCCCAAAAAGAGTAGAATGTGTATAAAAGATTCATATATCCGACCCAACTAGTTTGTGATTGAAGCATAATTGATTGATAGATTGATTGAGGCTGCAGACTCTGCAAGATCTAGTTCTTGTAAATTACTGATTCCAAAAGCCTCTTCAACTCTTTACAGAATTTGTCTCGCCTCTATAAGGTCGGTTGCAAACTCTAGTATCTTTATAATGACATTCATTCATTTGGTTTAACCTTGTATTCCTAAGACCGTGGCTCATGCTTTTTTCCAGTAAAACAAAAGAACTTGAAGGCCTTACTTAATCTTCTTAAGATGAATAAGTTAGGAAGATGAAGGTCTTGCCTAATAGTTTTTACCTTGCAATAGAATTTTCCTTCACCTGTGAGATATTCTGGAGCTCGTCTCGGTGTCTTGCTTTGAGGGAGGACTGACTCTACTTTAATCTCTTATTAGAGGACTATCTATTAGCCTATAATCAACCACCCATCAAGCAGAAACAGAGAACTGAATGTCGTTTCACACTCTTTCATGCTTTATCAGATTAAATTGTCCAGATGCAGCGATGAGGAGTTTACATTTGGCTCGCCAGCATGCATCTAGTGAACATGAACGTTTGGTCTATGAGGGATGGATCTTATATGATACTGGCCACTGTGAAGAAGGTCTACAGAAAGCTGAAGAATCTATTAGCATCAAGAGATCTTTTGAAGCATACTTTCTGAAAGCCTATGCTTTAGCTGACTCTAGCCCTGATGCATCTTGTTCATCAACTGTCATATCACTTCTTGAGGAAGCTTTGAGGTGCCCTTCGGATAGGCTTCGCAAGGGTCAGGTATGAGACTCTCAATCCAGAATCTCTCTATCATTCATAAATGAACTTCTAGGTTGCCTTGAGCATTTAGATGAGGGTGGTATTGCACTTTTGAAACGGTATTAGAGCAGCGAAATCATGGTCCAAGGTTCATTTCACCATGCCTTCAAATATTACTCGCATGCTTAGCAAAGGTGATAATTGCGTTTGAGCTCACACTAGAATTTCAAATCTGATCCAAATGTATTGGTGAGTTCCCTTTGTTTTATGGTTATTCGGGTGTTGACAAGAAAATGGGAGTCTAATGCATCCGTAATTTAGACACTGGCATATGCTGATGTGAGAAATCCTGTTAAGTTGCTATCTGTATCTTTTTAGCAGTTGTTCTGCTACTAAAATTGTGCATTTCATTAATGACATGTTTTACTTGAATGAACTTGGGTAGGCCCTGAACAATCTTGGCAGTGTGTACGTCGACTGCGGTAAATTGGATGCTGCAGCTGATTGCTACATTAATGCCCTTAAAATTCGGCATACCCGGGCTCACCAAGGTCTTGCTCGTGTCCATTTCTTGAGAAATGATAAGGTGGCTGCTTATGACGAGATGACTAAACTGATTGAGAAGGCAAAAAATAATGCATCTGCCTATGAGAAGAGATCAGAGTACTCTGACCGTGACCGCACAAAGGCAGACCTAGAGATGGTCACTCGTCTGGATCCTCTTAGAGTTTACCCTTACAGATATCGAGCTGCAGGTAAAAGTTCTCTTTTTTTCCACCCTTTCTTTTGTTTTAGTTTTATTCGTCTTGACTTGAAGAACAAAAATGCAAGAATGTTCTACATTCTCTGCACTTGTATATAGAGATCTATATTCAAATTCTACTAATAGTAATTATTTTCGAGTTACTAATTGGAACTCAAATTTTATATTTGATTTTGATTTTACATAATAACATATACAGTCAAACCTCTCTATAACAACCTCGTTTGTTGTGAATATTTTTGGATATTATCGCGAAGTGCTGTTATAGAGAATATATATTATAATATACCATGAAAATTGGTTCCGGAAAAGCTTGGCTTTTATAGTGAAGTGTTGTTATATAGGGATGCTGTTATAGAGAGGTCTGACTGTATAAATAGTAAAACGAGATGCCCCTCTATGAGAAATGTTGACCTTCCCTCTATCTTTCTGTTATTAGTAGGCCTAGTATTTCTGGCATTTGTAATTATGTTACATGCACTAACAATTTAGATATCTAATTATAGCAGGTTAGTCAAAGCTTTCATCAGTTTACCTAATTTTCTGGTAGTAATTATTACCGTACAACTAACCTGATTGTATTTAAGGCAGCTGCCCATAGAACATAAAACTCTTTTGATTAACGGTTGTTAATTGGTGATAGTGCTGATGGACAATCACAAGGAGAATGAAGCAATTGCAGAACTGTCAAGGGCCATTGCATTTAAAGCCGATCTTCATCTTCTACACCTTCGCGCTGCATTTCATGAGCACATAGGTGATGTTATGGGTGCCTTGAGAGATTGTCGAGCAGCTCTCTCCGTTGACCCGAACCATCAAGAAATGCTGGAACTTCATAGTCGTGTGAACAGCCAAGAGCCTTGAAGAAAATGAGGCAAATGACAATAGGAGGGGAGGGAGTGTGAAACTGAAAAGCTTTTCCTTTTTCCCCTTTTTCACCTTCCCCCAAAATTTTCCTCCATTGTATATCATACTGAGCCTCCTCTCCATGTTTATCCTAATTCCAAAAATTTTGTAATATGCTCCCAAATTCTTTGTTAATATAATTTATATTAAACGAAGATCTTTACTCCCCCCCCCCCTCCTCACCCCCCCCCCCTCCTCTCTCACCCACGCAAAATCTACCGAATCAATTTAAGTTTTTATACATAATTCACACGCTTCTATGTTTAAAGTGTATATCAACCATGGTTTTAAATAGAATTTCTGCAAAACTTCAGCACTTCTGGAAAAGTATTTCTCCCAATTGTTCTGGATTCATTTTTTGAAGTAATAGCATTTCGATTCTAATTTTGTTCTCCTGCTTAAAAAGAATATCCTCGTAAGTTGTATATGAGGTAGTTTGACTTGTCAACGAGTTTAAGATAAAAAAAGCTTTTAAAATTTGTGGTCTTAAAAGCCTAAGGGTAAAAACTTTATGGCTATTAAAGCTTCATATTAATGGTAAGACGGAATGTTTAAAAATGAATTGAATCCAAATATAGAAATGTGCTTTTTCAAAATGGACCAATAAAGAAAATGTATGTAAAGAATAAAGCGGATGGAGTATTTTTTCTAATGAAATCAGAAATGATATACTTTGTTGATTTTGAAGCACAGATAAGCAATAAGTATATTAATGAATGACTAATAAGTTTGATTCTAATTATTCAAAGCAGGAATGGGCTTCTTTGAAAGACTATTCAAATTCCAATAGTCGGATTCTGTGAGGCTTGAAATGAAGTGATTAGATTGAATTATAGATACAAAATAGAAGCAATTACAGTGTAATACATTTAGGGGGCAAACAGTATCTGATTTAGCCCATAATTAATTTTCTTACCCGCTTTAGCCCCCACCATCACATCAAGCCCTATGGTTGATGCGTCCTTTTGGATCACCGGCAACGCTTTCTGCTCTTGCTCAAACAGCTGGCCAGAGTTTAATTCAATATGTCATCGAGAATCCAACATCTCTTTTGTTTCTTTGCGGCATCGATATATAGGACTAGTATTCAAGGAAAATAGCTGTTAATCACATCTTAAATATAGTTTATGAGCTTAATAAATAAACTTTGTTATTGTTACAATTTTTGGCAAATTGATGATTAGGATTCACTGTAGATGTCATTTTGAAGTTGTGATTAAAATTTGAAGCTATTTCGTAAAGACTTGAGTTAATTAATGATGTTTTCGTGAGTTGAAGTTTGAAGGAGACGAAACTGATCAGTTTTTGTATAATTTTATATAATTATGTCCCGAAGTAAAAGTATATATAAACACCTCTTATACATAATTATGCACTTTTATACCAGGTTGATACATTATTTAAAGTGTATAATATTGTATAATGCCATATAATTGATGTATACACCGTTGGAAAAAAATATTAGTTATGCGGGTGAAAACCAAACAACATGGTTACATAGATGCAATGTTGTATTGAGCGTACATTTGTGCAATAGTCTTTATAAAATATCATGTATTTATTGAATTCATTGATTAAAAAAGTTACATCAAAACAAAAGTAAATTTGTTCGTAGCAGAACCTTTGTTTTTTTTAAAAATTTACTATACTGGCTAACTGATCATAATGATATGCTGCGATTCTCCAACCTTTTTTTTTTCAACGGACCTTATATCCTACTTCTTAATAAGTCCTACTTCTGGCTCCTCTCGGTCAACATGTGTGCTTACCTAGAATTAATAGTTAATTTGAGGGTATTTTTGTAAGTTCATGTTAATCCGTAAAGCTGACTCTGTATTGCTGGCCCTACACGTGGTATTCTTTGTGAATTGTAAAACTGAATACATTTTGATAAGGTAAAACTGAATACATATCGTCTCTTCTGTATTCTTTCTGTGACTTTTTGGCCTCTCAAGGTCTTCCTCTTCTTTCTTTGTGTCTATCGATATTCATTTTTGCTAAAGGTATGTCTTTCCCAATTTTTTGATTTTACTAGCTAATAGTGACACATATTGTTTATTGTTAATTATTGTATATGGCAGATTAACCATAGGATTAATTTTACTTTTAAGTTAATACTGAGATTTTAAATTCAATTTACTTTTGAAAATTTTGATTTTATGTTTAAATTATTCATGGATTTTGAGCGCCTTTGTTCTCTCTATACTCCACCACTATGACCGGATATCTTTACTGCAAATATCTTATCTATCTCTGTAAGCTAATTAATTTCCTTACTTTTTCTTTAGTATGTCTTGTATAACAAAATTTTTTTGGCTATTGAAGGTTTAGTCAGAAAAAAAAATTGTTGCTGTCATAATTTGCCTTAATAGCTTTCTGGGTTAGTTTGTTCGTATTCCATTTTTCCCTTTTTTTCTTTTGCTGTGTTTGATTTTTGTTATTAAACAGTTGATTTAAGTCTTATGCTATGAAGAAATAGTTGATTTAGGATTAAGTTGAAGGGCAGACTATACACATCAGCAAAGCAATTGTTAACAAATAACTTGTGAGAAGACAAGTTAGTAAAGTCATTGAAAAAATAATTGACTTTTAGAATAAAAAAGACTGCATAAGGTTTTTGAAACATAACCCTTCTAGGATATTAAGCAAATACGTGTTTAACCAAAAAATAGAATTTCGGTTAAAACTAGAAATTAAGAGAAAAAATCGGGTTACTGATAATCAGGAGACGAAAAGAATAAGAAATTTTTGAGAATAATAAAGCAGTAAATAAGTTTGTATTTCAATGTAATCTCAATGATTTTTCGTGTCCTTACAAATGCTGAGACCTCCTCCTTTTATAATTGATTTTTCTAGGAAAAGGTATAATGCCTTAGCCTTAAAGAGGCAATTATGAGCATTAAATGACATTAAATGAAACGTTACACAATCATTCCTATTCAATACTGATTCGCTAACGTATTTGACAGTTAATACTGAATTTAGACTCCTTTATGCCATCAGATTCATATCTTCAATTCCTTCTGACCTCCTGGCTTTAATTAAGTTAAACAGATACGAGACTCGTATCATTTGAATAGCATCTCGTGCCTATTTAACTTTCTTCTCCTCGTATCTGATATCGCCCGTGCCTCTTAACTGATCATCATGTTTTGACCATTTGACCAGTCCACGTGTCATGCCACGTCACCTTCAATATAAATTCAGTTTTTTACCAATACAGATAGTCCCCCCACTTTCCATTTATTTATCAATTAAATATTTGGGAAGTGGATCTTCATAAAAAGGAAATTTTTGCCATCATCAATGCTATGACAGTACTAACGCTTCAGTTGTCTTTTCTATTTAATGCATTGCATACGTGTCACCCTCTCATTAGCTTTGCAATTTCTGCAGCCTTTTTTCAAGGCTTCTTCAACTCCACTATTCACGAAGTGTTAGTTGCCTTTATTATAGGCTTTCCATCATTACACTTCTTAGTCTTTGACGGTCGCTTTTATATAAACTTAACCCTTCTTCCACAAATTTTTACCACGGTCGCCCATCAGTATAAATTCAATTTTTCCTTTCTCCTTTTACCACATAAAACTTTTTCCTTGAACGCTTGAATTGTGAAAATCTCTGTTTACTTCTTTCTCTTCTTCATCATGTCTTCTTCAAACCCTAACCCTAAGAGAGTTCCTATTTTAGACAATTTTTCCAATGCTCCTGTTAGACATAGAAGAGGTGGGAGACTTCGTAGTTTAGGATCTTCTCGTGGTGGTGGTTCTGGTGGTTCTGCCATGCCTTCTCCTAACCTTGGTTCTTCCTCTAGAACTAGAGGTTCTTATTCTCAAAAATCATCTTCTAAGAGTAGGGAGACCTCTGAAGCGATACAGGAACCCTTGGTAGAAGAAATAGTTCCTAACGATTTATCTTTTCAGCATGATAGACAATCACTTCAGACCCAAATTTCTGGTTTGGATCGTGTTGATACTTACCCTACTATGATTACAGAGATTTTAGCTCCAATAGTTCGCAAAGATTGTCACTGGAGTAATGATTTTTCCATTGTAATCCCTAATCCAAATCAGAGGATTACTTCATATATGATTGGATTCTCTTTTGTTTACACATACCCTTTTACTCTTGGGTTTAAACCAGCTATTGACCCAGTGATTCTCGATTTCTGTCGTTTCTTCAAAGTCTGTCTAGCACAGGTTGGCCCGCTTGTTTGGAGGGCTGTTGCTTGTTTAAGGCATCTGACAAATTTAGCAGGCGTTAATTTCACCTTCTCCCACCTAATTCATCTATACTCCTTTAGACTTTTTCGTAATGGAGTCTTTACCTTAGTGGCTAGGAGTAAGAGAGTTTTGGTAAGCCCAGAAGATGATAAGGATCGTGGCTGGTATGCCCGTTTTGTTGCTGCTCCCACAGTTGGTTTAGTGGGTGAACAAAACGTTCCCTTCCCTGAGAAGTGGAATTTTGCACGTAAGTCTTTCATCTCTCCCGTACCTCTTTCTTTTGAGTTTACAAATTTCTTTAACTTTGTTTCTCTTCTTTTTTTTTTCTTTAGCAACCATGGGAGTTGTGGAGAATATTCCCAATTTTCGTGGTTGGGTAGATAAATTGTTGAAGATTGCTCCTATGGAGGCTAGGTCTTGGAAATTTATTTCCAATCGTCATGGTTGGAAAGTAAAGACTCACGGTATGAGTTTTTGTCTTTCTCGTATGTAAGATATTTCTTTTTATTGCCTTAACTTTCAATTTTCTCTTTGTCAGGTTTCGCCATTCGAGGTGTTACTGCTGAAGCAGTTGCAGCTTCTCGTTTTGGAACCCAGCTTTCTTTAGAAAGTCCTCAGGATATTCTTTTGAAAAGAAAAACCGCAGATGATGATAGCTCCGACGAAGAAGAGGAGGATGGTTCCTTGATGAAAAGGCCAAGAGTTCGGAGACGTATCGTCTCTGATGAAGCTGAAGTTTCACATCATCTTTCTCCAACCGGGCCTGTTAATCTCGTCTCTGACGATGATGTTGCTACCCTTCCTGATACTCATGAGTCGATTAACCAGCTTTTCGTTAGTGGTTTTGAGAGTGGTGAGTTAGGACCCGTTTTGGATGAACCTCCCCTATCTTCTCTTTNCTCTTCTTCATCATGTCTTCTTCAAACCCTAACCCTAAGAGAGTTCCTATTTTAGACAATTTTTCCAATGCTCCTGTTAGACATAGAAGAGGTGGGAGACTTCGTAGTTTAGGATCTTCTCGTGGTGGTGGTTCTGGTGGTTCTGCCATGCCTTCTCCTAACCTTGGTTCTTCCTCTAGAACTAGAGGTTCTTATTCTCAAAAATCATCTTCTAAGAGTAGGGAGACTTCTGAAGCGATACAGGAACCCTTGGTAGAAGAAATAGTTCCTAACGATTTATCTTTTCAGCATGATAGACAATCACTTCAGACCCAAATTTCTGGTTTGGATCGTGTTGATACTTACCCTACTATGATTACATAGATTTTAGCTCCAATAGTTCGCAAAGATTGTCACTGGAGTAATGATTTTCCCATTGTAATCCCTAATCCAAATCAGAGGATTACTTCATATATGACTGGATTCTCTTTTGTTTACACATACCCTTTTACTCTTGGGTTTAAACCAGCTATTGACCCAGTGATTCTCGAAATCTGTCGTTTCTTCAAAGTCTGTCTGGCACAGGTTGGCCCGCTTGTTTGGAGGGCGGTTGCTTGTTTAAGGCATCTGGCCAATTTAGCAGGCGTTAATTTCACCTTCTCCCACCTAATTCATCTATACTCCTTTAGACTTTTTCGTAATGGAGTCTTTACCTTAGTGGCTAGGAGTAAGAGAGTTTTGGTAAGCCCAGAAGATGATAAGGATCGTGGCTGGTATGCCCGTTTTGTTGCTGCTCCCACAGTTGGTTTAGTGGGTGAACAAAACATTCCCTTCCCTGAGAAGTGGAATTTTGCACGTAAGTCTTTCATCTCTCCCGTATCTCTTTCTTTTGAGTTTACAAATT